>NC_138154.1:15739581-15777081 GCF_964199315.1 Orbicella franksi
AAAAACTGAATCACATGACCGAGCATGAAACTGACATCCTGACTGGTACCCAGTTCCCCATTCAGTGTGAGAGAATGTCATTTCCTGCCTCTTTCGCAAGCTCAGCCGGTAGGAAAAACATAAACAACACATTTAATTTTTAAAAACATGTGGTTACTCATACATTTTATGTTATGAAAATTAATGGTCAAGTGGCAAACCTATTGAACACGTGGTTGCGAGGATTTAAGCTATTTAGACTGTGTTTTGGCCAATCCAGAGGAGAGCTGTTAGCCAGGGACACTAAATAAGCGCTGTTGCGATGATTCGGTTTATTAAAAACATACCAGAAGTTGTTTTTATGTTAACTACCATTTACCACATAGTTTAAAGGTTTTTTTAAATTTGTTTGCTTTTCTGTCTTCTTGGCTTGATGTAAAGGAAAATTCTAAGGAAATCTGTGAAGAATATTATCTTTTCCTTCTTTTTCAAAAAAATGCTGATGCCAGCATTAATGTGTTTTTCAGATTCAAGGCTAATTATCTTGGAAAAATGAATAGCCCTTTCTAAGATCTACTTTTTCCACATGGTCCTAATCTGGCAAAGGACCTTGTGTTATTCAGAATATAGAAATCTGCCAGTTACTTTCTTTCACTTCTTACACCAATTCTGGAAAAAAAATTGCTTGGGAAAAGGATTAAACAAGTAGGAAATTTAATTTTGTTTACAAAGATATTAAGATGAAATCTGATAGAAAATTGAGCAAGTTTAGCTTTTACTGTAGTGGACAAACATCAGTACCAGAATAATTTTAGGTATTTTACAGTAAAGTTTTACATGTTCTTAAAGCTAAAGATAAATTATCATCAATTACCTGAAATAAAACCAAAAGCAATTTCCCATGGGAACGAGAGAAAATAAATTTCAAAGTTCAGAGAAATTGTGCAAACACAGGTAAAATTTCATCATGAGTTTCATTTCACCAATACTTTCAAGTGTTTCATACAAAGTTCAACATTTCTTTTCGACGTTTGGTGTTGCTAGAAATATATTTTTTGAGAAGATATTTAAAACAGTCACACAGAAGTTTGCGATATGATGTAAGTAATCTTGGCACTAGGTTTCTGTCCACTTGTCACTCAAACTTCTGGTGGATTCCGTCGTAATATCTTATGAACCCTGACGCTTGTTTGACACATGGTATTGAGCAGCATTATTGTCTCATGTCTCATTAAGGATACGGTGTAGATGATGTTTTTATCACTTGGATTATTATGTATAAAAATTCCATCATTGGTTAACTGCAAGCTTCTCCTCTTTCAGATACAGATCCTTTTAAAAAAGGCACACCTAGTGACCGTGAACTAGATGACTTGGCATTGAAGATTGGTGCAGTGTGGGAAAAACTTGGAATTCGCCTTGACATTTCTCATGATGTATTGGAAGGAATAGCTGCCAATGCAAAAGATAAACCATTTGAGATGTTACTTCGCTGGAGAAATACAACAACATCTACTACGCCTTATCGTGAACTCTTTGAGGCCTTGTGTCATAGTAGAATTGGTCTAAATAACTTGGCCAAAGAATTTTGTTGTAAGGAAACTACATGATTCACTTTCTTACAGTACAACGTCTTGAACCAGGGCAGTCAGTAATTTGTGAAGTAGGCAGACCCCAACCCCAGCTACTTTTTTCATTTCCCTGTGTACTTGAAAAATAAGTGACAGCCCTGAATTAAGGAACATTTTTCATTCTTTAAATCATATATTTAAGTAAAAACGTATTGTGGCAAACGTATCAAGATTAAAAGAAGTGTCTTTTTGAGAAAACCCTAAAATTATGATGCAAATCAAGGTGTTTTGGTTACTGCTATGAAATCATCCCCATAGGTACAGATTTAGCTAAGGAGGGGCCCTAAAGGTAATGCTATTTCCTCTAGGAGTTGTAGGAGCACCCCCTGTGAAATTGTGAAAATCTAAACAAGCTCACACAGGATTGCTATGCACTCTAGAGGCTTAGAGATAAAATTTATTGTCAGTTTTAGGTGCTTATCCAGTGCAAAAACATGAAGAAACTTTCCTCACCTACAGCTTGTAGGTTAATCTTTTAACCTTTTTTTGCATGTAGACCGAGTGGCAAGTGGTAGAAATTAAACATAAATAAACCAAAAAAATAAAATAAAATAAAATAAATAAAATAGACTTGGTGAATGACTTTGTACTGGATTTTCAAGCCCCAAAATACACTGTAGTATAAATTACATCATGATGTAGGTTGAGCTTCTATTGAGCTAACCAAACAATTTGGAGACAAAATTCTGACAATATTGCCACAGAAAGCAAGAACAGAGAAACTAAAAACTGTTTTGGGGTAGAACTCTCTTGTAAGTTGAATATTTGATTTTAAAAAAATCATATTCTATTGTGTTTGTTTTAATTAAATTAATTAAACAAACTTTCCAAAAAAGAGAACTTCACTAATAAGAATTATTTATCTGATACAATATCTAATGTTTTTCTGTAGCTATCCATAATTAAACAACCACTACAGTGATGTCGTGTTATTTCTATAAAGTGCAGTTCACTGTTGTGTATCATTTTCACCAGCACAGCCAAATTTGAGGATGTGTTTTCCTTGCAGACATACCAGCTGGGAAGAGAGAGTTGCCACGTTCAAGTAACTATGCAGATGCTAAGCGACCCAGGTTTGCAGGTACTGTTGTTAGCGATAATTGTAGTTGTATGGGGTGCTGAAGCCCACTGTCATGCTGTGATGCTGTTCTTCATGATGAAATTTAACTTTAGCTTAGCGATGAAAGTCAATTGGAATTTTCAGTCCTGACTGACACTTTCTCCATGTAAATATTATTACTGGTTATTTCAAAGAATAACCAATCAAACTGGCTTTGAGGGAGAATGGATTTTTTGTCACTTGAGACGCCATCAGCTTTGGCATCATGATTGTACTCTGGGTAATTTCTTAATTATCTGTTGTTGTTTTTCAGTTGTTTATTCGTCTTTAATGTCAAAAAAGTTATATTATATTACATTTTTATATATTTTTTTCAGTTTAGCCTGAAAAAAAGCACAGGGGTATTTTTGCCGCCGGTATAGCAAAAGCAAAGCTTATGGCCTGGGAATGTCATGGCCCTTGTGTACAAAATGGCATCCTTAATTGCTGGTGTACTCGTGAAATGTATTGTGGGCTATGGCACTCCAAGGCCAAATGGTATATTCTTGTTTGTTTGTCTGTTCGTCTGCTTTTTGTTTGTTTTTGTTAAACCATATACTTTTATTTTAGGTTAAATTGAAATACCGTAAATCCTCGAATTAGCCCCCCCCCCCCCCCGCCCCCCTCGAAAAGCGCCCCCTTCGAATAAGCACCCCTCCTATCAGCCGAAATTGAAAATAAGCGCCCCCCCCCCCCCCGAATAAGCGCCCCTTCCCTCTCCCCATTTTGTGGACGAATAATGAGACAATAAAGGATGTATAGATTTCGTCATGTAGTAGTGGTACATTGTTTCAGTTTGTAAACACGTTAAGTGAACACGTTGAACACGTTAAGTACTAACGGTGCCGCGATTGAAACTTAAGCTTTTTATCTCAATAAACAGCTTATGTTGTTTACGCGCAGAGAATGTATCAAAAAAATGATCATGTTAGGCCACGATTTGGGAAAAATTAAATAAGCCCCCCGCCCCTCGAATAAGCGCTCCAGGTCTTCTCCTAAAATTGAAATAAGCGCCCCGGACGCTAATTCGAGGATTTACGGTAACATATATGAAAAATAAAAGAGAGGAAAATATCTACTTTCAGAATGAGAAAATCAATTGAGAAAAACAACAAAAAATAAAGAAATCATGCAAAAATTGCCAGGGCACCCATAGGCTACCATACACGTCAGAAGACGTTTTTGATGATTATCTAATGAACTGGGAAAATTTCTGACAAGTCAAACCTAAACAAGTACGATGGGATACATTTTACCAGAGATACCCACAATACATGTACGATTTTTTTTCGGTCATAATCCAAGCACAAAAATGACCCGTTTTAAACCAGTAGTAAAAAACTACTCTGTCTATTCGTTGAAAACTTTACCTACGGGAACAAAACGAGCTTATAGGCAAAAACCAGAGAAAGATGAAGAGTGGTATTCTGTTTATCGATACCCTGAATAAGGTTTGGCAGTTAGTGACACCTTTAGTGTCATATTTTTTTTCTTTTTGCATGGCATGACAAAAGTTTAGTTTAGCGTTTGTTCTGAACTCTGCAATTTCTTTTCCATTTCTCACTGTCATGGGAAATTTCTAAACATCATTTCTTAGGCTCTATGACTTCCACAGATTAGCTCTTTGCCATGTCTCTTCCATTTTTGGTCCAGTCTATTTTTTCAAACTACAACGATATTTGCTAAGTCATGTAACTGGAAAGAGAAAAAAATAAATAAAATATAAGCGGATTCCATTGTTGGCAGTTAAAATTCGGGCTATTTATAAGCCTGTGATGTCATATATTTTACCAACCCTTAACAATTCCATCCGTGAGATGCCAAATGAAGGTAACACGCCTCCGATCTACAGGAACAAAAACTTCATCCCTTTTACTTGGAGCTTTCTTGATTTTTCATTCTAACGCGCACTTGGGACTACCATTGTACACAACTTCGAAGTAGTGTCGTCAGCAACGAGTATCTGTTATTAAGGGTCAACCTTTCATCCGTGCGCTTTGGTGTCTTCCCTTAAAGAAGCATAACCTTTCCTTCATCTGCCTGCTAACCATGCAAACTACCTGCACACTACAACAACAACTCTGACAACTCTTTTACCCTTGTTTTATGCCTCTTTATAAATTTGCCCTCAGTTCTGTTCTTAAATGTTAGCCCTCTTGTGACATGTTTTGAAAAATTCGGGTTATTAATAAAACCTTTAATATCATATACCGTAGCAACCCGTAACAATCCCATGGTTGAGATGCCATAGGAAGTTATCACGCCTCCGATCCACAGGAACAAAAACTTCATGCCTTTTTTACTCGGAGTTGTTGCCATTTTTCCTTCTAAGGTGCGGTTAGGGACCATTACAGTACGTACACAAGCACGATATAGTGTCCTTAACAACCCCTTATCCGTGTGCTTTGGTTCCTCGCTTGAAGCAGTATAACCTTTACAAAGTCTGTCTGCTAAGCGTACAAACTACCCGTAGCTACTCAAGCGCGCGCTTGAGCTCCCCTCCATCTCCCGCACATGTTTTTTGATATGACAAATATTTTCAAAATCCTTCCCCTGCTCTTAATTGTTATCGCAAAATCTCGCTAAAACTTTCTGTGTGGAGATTAGGCGACTTAGGACGCGCAAGAAAAACTGCCAACCGGGGAAGGGGTTTGTAAAGATTTGTCGTGTCAAAAAACGTGTTGGAGAGGGAGGAGAGAGCGAGAGCGCGCTGGATGACGCGTTTGGGATTAGGAAAACAGTACGATCATGTTGTGAAAGCTATTTGAGAAAAAGTATGGAAAAAAAACTTTGGAAACGACGCTAAAATTCTCCGACTGTCCAGAAACTATTTAAAAAAAAAATGTTTTAAGTTGTAAAAGAATCTTTCGACTTCGTCTTGTCTTTGCTTGGTTTCGTGGAAGCTGGGAAATATAGAGATTCGAGCGAATATTTATACTCCCTGTGATTTAACTGCCGTATTCGTTTCTCGTTCTCACAGAACCCTTCAACCTTGAAAAGTGCCAACAAAAGCTGCAGTCCATATATGACACCATGAGCAAGGTGAAAATCATCCCGTGGGACGAAAGCTCTGCCATTCATATTGATGATCTCTACACAACGCTATCCTGGGTCAGGGATGACAGGAAACCCAGTGGAGTGACACAAGAACAACTTGAAGACTACACCGACATATTCAAGGGCGACAAGCATCATCCTAATCCAAAGCGACTTCTGGTGTATGGACGGCCAGGTATTGGAAAAACCACATTTTCCAAAAAGGCTGCTTTCGACTGGTCGCAGCAAAGAAAAGAAATCCTTAAGAAATTTGATGTTGTGCTGCTGATTAAGTTGCGAGATGTGTGTGAGTTGAAAGGTATCCGTGATTTTCTAAGGGCTTCCAAACTGCTGGCTGGTGATGAAGTGGTTGATGATGTCTATGAATACATACTTCGTAATCAAGAAAAGGTGTTACTCGTTTTGGATGGCTATGATGAGTACTTCTGTTCTGGAGAACAATCACCTGTCCGTGACATTTGGGAGAGCACGCAACTGGGTGATATCCACGTGATTATTACAACCCGAAAAGAGAAAGCGGACGAGTTAAGATACCACAGCTGCGTTCAATTTGAAATAAACGGTTTCGAAAGTGACGATCAAGTCAGAGCGTTTGCGAGCAAGTTCCTAGGTGATGAGAAAAGAGTTGAAGAGTTTGTAGCCTACTTACGCAAAAGAGATTTGGAAGACTTGGCTGAAATCCCACTTTTTTTGTTGATGCTCTGTACAGTCTGGAAGGAAAACCACTTTCAGGAACTGCCAAAATCACGGGCTCACATTTGCCAAAATTTCATTGAAACTTTGATCCTCCACACTATCGCAAAAGATGCAAAAGCAAAGCAAGAGGAAGGTATAGACGCCTACAATGTAGAGCTTTGTGGACTAGGCAAGCTTGCCTTTGACGCACTTTTGCAAAATGTTCTTTCTTTTCCTTTTAGCAAACTGCCTGACAGCATTTTGAGTGAGAAATTAATCAAAGTCGGGTTGTTTCATGTCCTCAATGCTGCAACATTTTTGAAACGCGAGCAACATGTTCATTTTATTCATAAATCAGTACAGGAGTACCTTGCTGCTTCCTATCTCAAGGAGGAGTTGTTAAAAGAAAGTACAACCAGTCTGTCCGCGGTCGACTCATTTGAAAAGATTGTCAACATGAGTGAAGTTCTTAGATTTGCCTGTGAGCTGTCAACGGATGCGGCATGCGCCATTCTATATCATCTGGGGATCGTAGGAAAGAAGGAAGGCCTGACAGAGTACAACTTCACTGAGACACCTTGTATCAAAGACTTGTCTAACAATCAACAACAGTTTCTAACCTTTATCTCACAAAGCTTTTTTTCATGCGCATCCGACAGGAGGCGTGATCTCTATCCTACATTTTTGGCTTACGTTGGTGGTGTTTTATTTATTAATTCTGACCAGTTGCATAGCGTTGCCAATGAGCACATGTTGAGGTCTGCTACGGCGCCAGAGTTTATCTTCTTCTCTGGCGGCCGACATACAGAGCAAAGTCTTCGAGACCTAATCAGCGTACTAGAAGACCTCAGTGCAGTTATTGTCAGCTGTTCGGGCGAGAAGAAAGCTTCGGATATCCTAAAGAAGTATTCATTACCAAACGTAGATGATATTTTTCTGAAGAAAGAGGAAGGGAAGACATACGTTTATATTGCTCAAATATTAATTGTGTCAGGCATTTCCACATTTCCCACTGAAATGCCGATGCTTAGGGAGCTCATGTCATCGCCAGAATCTACTCAGAGGAAGAAGACAGTCGATGACCATTCAAATGAACAAGACGACAGTAGCGCTTTGTGTTTGACTGAGAACAGCACTGCTGATACTCAGGCTACTCAACATTGTCTCTCCTGTGTCTGCAACATTAATGCCTTTGTTCAAATAAGGCAAGAGATGGAGACGCTTATTGACGTCCTATCTTTTGTGACATCTCCACGAATTATAGCCACTACAGGGTTAACACTTGTCATTGATCCTGTGTTGGTGGACACCCTGGTCTCACGTATTAACTTTACAAACAGACTTGATATCTTAGACCTTCACCGTATCAATTTGACAGCCAAGCGTGTTGCTGTCATCGCCAGATCTCTGTACCAGGCTCCTAACTTGTCTTATCTCGACTTGTCATTTAACCCTCTTGGTGAAGGAGTAAGTGATGTCACGCGACATCTCAGCTGTGTTCCTCACCTGTACGCGCTGGGCCTTGATGATGTTAAGATGACAAAGAAACAAGTGAATGATTTGAGTGAAGCTGTGCGTCAGACCAAGATCAGGATGTTGACATCAGATTACCATGTAAGTTTTGTGATTTTTGTTAGCATTCGTCTCAACTGTTTACCGTAATAGTGGATGTTGCCGAGATATTGATTTGGCAATTGCAATATGTTTTGTTTCCTTGTTTTGCCGAACAAGCGTTAAGTTTAAAAATTAAAAGACGAGGGCAAAGTTTTTCGGATAAAAAGTGCTATAAATCAGTCCAAATTAGTTTTTCTGATGAAAGCGTTAGTTTTTCATGTAATATAGGGATGCAATATCTATTTTAGTTTCATTGCGTACTTTGTTGTGGCTCTGCTGTAAACCTGTTTGTTTTGCTGGTACACTGCTTAGCACTGGTATCGCTTGTCTTCTGAGACTCTATTGCGCATTTCTTGGCATTTAAGCGAGTTAGAGTTAAAGTCATTTATCGGTTTTATATTCATCCCGAAACGACATTTCATGACGGACACCACAATAGAAATACATTTATTTTCTGACAGCTGCTTCTTGCGCAAGCTTTATTTAAAGTTATAAAGTGTATTAATATTTATTATTATATGGCTTTGGCTTGTGGCCGATATAACGCGCGCTCTGATTGGCTAAGAGTGAGATCTGAACGGTCATTATGCAGCCGTAATGCCCACGGGTCGATTACGGATTATGCAAATTAGGAAGAGCGCGGCTCTGAAAATTCAAGCGCATTGAAACGATGAAAGCCGAGAGAAAGTAAATATAATTCCGATTAGCTAAAAGTTTAGATTTTTCCTTAATAAAATTTATATATAAATCGTTTTTGACGTACCAGCCGGTAACCTTGGCGGGCACTGGTGAAAAACAATCAGAGTTTGCCGAAATCGCTAAGGGAAAAACACCATCGGCAGATCTGTCATGCATCCTGAGCAGAACATGCACCACGAAGAAACTTATAAGTTATCATCTTAGTCACAACAATTACCGAAATATTGAACTCCGTCACAGTTCTCATCAAATAGATTCCCTCGCTTTAACACAAGCAAGTGTAAATCAGCTTCCAGGATCATCAGATGTACACAATCGGGCGGTTTCGGTCGGTAGCAGTGTTTCTGATAACTGCAGGAAGTTTTAGACGTTCAGAAGGCTTGAAAAGTTCATCTATAAATCCCAGAATGAAGAAGGCGAAGATATGTTGTCGAAAGCGAATATGAAGATCGAGTTATTCTGAGCAGTGCATTCTGAAGCATTAGTATTTTCTTTCACCGAAAGACCATTTGTTTGGACTATTTTGAAGCACTTTCTGTCTTTTCTATAAGCGTTGACGTTTCGCCACAAAAGTCGGAAAAACTCCCCCATCAAGTTGTGGCACCACGATACTAAAATACCTTTTTGAGGCTGGGACAATCATTTTTCCCGTAAAGAAATGTGTACTTCTAACGGAAGACGTAATACAGTGGTGAAGTTCACTGACTGTATAGTTTTGCCCGGGGTTTGAGACGATGAATGAATCGGTAAACACGCGCATCGCCGGATGTAAATTTACGACTTCCGCTCGAATAATTTTTTTTTCTTTAATTCATGAGCCATATAATAAACAACTTAATAACCTCGACCGTTCGGTCGTTACGGGAAAATCTCAAACCTCAGCCTACCGTATTGACCTCGCTATCGCTCGGTCAATACGCCAAGGCCTCAGTTTGACAGTTTCCCGTAACGACCTCACTCTCGGTTATTAAGTAATTAAAGTTAAGTGTTGCCATAAATTACTGACGCTTGTAGTGAACCACGTGGTGGAAAAGTTTGGTTTTAGTGCAAATAAAACTAAGCGTTAGTGGGGTTATCAGAGGAATTGCCACGAGCGATTAGGTTCTAAACGTACTAACACGCTTTGAAAAACTAAAACAGATACAAAGGAAGCCATTTACATGAAGCGTAGAGCCTTGTTTCAAGTTTTGAAAAATAAAATCAAGTAACATGTAATCGCATGGTTTCCTTCTGTGGCTTGAACAGGAACCACTCATCGAATGTGGTTCTAGCGCTCGTTTAAGTTTTGATAGTCGTCGGAAATTTTACTGGTGCTTATTTTACTCTGAAAGAGAACTCGAACATCCGCCAAGAGCCAATCCTGGGCGGACAGGAAACGCAACTCTTGGAATCAGTGTTTTAGACGGATAGTGTATTTTAATGTGAACAAATTGTCTTGGCTTCGACGATGTAATGGACAAGATTGAGTAAGTTAAATATATCTCTTACACTTTTCTTTAACTTCTCTTTTGGAAAGGAAATCCTTTGCTTTCTATTTCAGTGTTTTTTCTTTCCACATCACTGCGCCCTCAAACATCCAGCAAGAGCCGATGCGAGGTTCAATTCCACCTGTTACCATCCTACCCCGGGCATTTCCCGGGTAGGATTAGACATTACTTAGCGGCTTATTCCCCCTCCCCAGGCACGAAAACGTCCCGGGACTCAGATCTACCCTAACTATGTCTGTATGTACAGTAAGGGTGGCAATATTGGTTTCTGTGCAATAGCAAAAACATGCGTTTTGTCAAGAACGCAACGCTTTTCTAGAGTTAACTGAACGAAGGATACTACGTGGAGTAAACTCTATACCATTTATTGAAAAAAAACTGATTTATATTCCATACAACATTGACTATCCAAAAAAGTAAAGATAATACTGAGTCATGTATAATGTTTCAAAGTGAAAAAGCTGTTACTAAAACTCTGACTTTCTTCAAACAAATAAGGTTGAATATGATCAGAAGACTAACAAAAATTGTACTCAATATACAGGTACTCGATCTGTAATAATGTATAACTTGATTTTTATTAAATAAACTTACCTTCAAATATGGGCTTTAATTTAGAAAGATTGTTTTGTTCCAACCAAGCCAAAACAAACTAGCGGCTTTTCTACAGAAAAACTCTTTACGTCCGGCAAGCGGTGCGTCGCCATTGCGTTTGATAAACCATGAGCACAAAGCAATTTTTTTATTTGCCCGGCTCCCTACCTTCGGGACAAGACCACCGTAAACAAGAGCTGATGCGATGCGAGGTTCAATTCCACCTGTTACCATCCTACCCCGGGCATTCCCCAGGGCACATGTCCCAGGGGTTTCCCGGGGGGGGGGGTGGTAACAGGTAGAATTGAACCACGCACAAGTATCAGAGCCCATGGCGTAACAGAGATGACAATTTTTTAAAGCCTTTTTCAGACTTCTTTTCCGATTCGTCAACATTTTGTCGCCAGAAAAGTCTTCAACGAACGTGTCTGAAATAAATCTATTTATGCTAAGAAAATTCTGATAGACACGCGAGTCAATTACTGAGGCCTGTGACATAACAGAGGGCAAATTTGTGAAAGTCTGTTTTGGAAGTGATGTCTTCACCGACACGTCAACTTTCTTCCCAAAAATAAAGAACAGCGTGTGGGAAATTCGCCAACGGCACAACATCCAGACGGTGATCCAGTACGGCTCGCTTCTATTCTCCTTTACAGATGTTTAAAAGGGGTCAGCACCACCCTACCCACCCACCCCCCCCCCCCCCGCCCCTACTGTTTAAAGTGTGGGACTGACGCTGAAAAGGTCTGAGAAGGAGACTGGCTTTCTTGAATGCATCTAGAACTTTAGACAAGTTCAGGACAGTTCCTTTAAGTGTCAAATCAGGTTTTTGACCTTTTCCATTTTCTAAACGAAAGAACAAAAATATAGCTTACCAATTTTTGATCTTCTTAAATTGACTCCGTTTGGGAAAACAAGTTGATCTACTACATTCACACACTTAAAGAACACAGGCTGCTTCATGAACGGGAAGTGGAACTGAAGACCCTCTCATCCACCCTCCCCTGTGACACAAAATCCTCATCCTCGGTCTCATCAGCTGCCTCATTTAGATTATCTCAGTCACCTAATTCAAAAGTTATTGAAAAGGCTGATAAATAAATTCCAACTTAGTTTATTGCTTGTAGGCAATACAAAGATAGTGGCTTGCATCTTGTTAGACAATTCCCAATCCACTCCGATTATAGTACGCTTCACCCGTGTGGTTTGATGACCAAAGACATCCTCCTCACAGTGCAAAACGTTCTGTAAGCATCTTCTGTCGCGGATATCTATATTACGCCGGGTTTGCTTTTTTTATTCTGGCCTTTCGTGAACTAACTTTGATCTGAATCCCTTCCGATTAAACAGCGGCAAAAACCTTTTGAGACAAACAAACAGTCGTATTAACTCTACATCCTTTTCCTATTGGATTGGTTGTTAGAAAATAACTTGTAGTTATAGCAGCTTAAAGTAAACACTAATTAGGGGAAGGGATTGATAAACTATAACTCAATATAATTATGTGGCGCACCGACAGAAGTGTGGACTTAATAAAATGTCTTCAAGAGTTCGTGAAGGATGCGAAGATCTAGCTGACTTTTATGATAATATTAATGTAATCAGTGTGGCTCCGCCATACCTCTAAATGTCAATAATTAATATTTGAATTTGAAGCACTTTTTAAGGAAATGTAAATTAAGGATTCTTTACTTTGTAGAAAGCGTTTCAACCGAAAAGCTGATAGGCTTTTTCTTTTTCAATGTTGAAGGAAGAGTATTTTTCTCTGGAAATTACCTAATGTAAAAAACTAAAATAGGGCGAACGAGTACAGATTTTGTTGAGCCCACAAAGCTTTGGTCAGCAACTAATGGCTAGTGTGTGTGGATAGAGACGATGGTGTTTAACATTGTTTTGTGATTTATGACAGGAGCTTGATGGGAGCCCCAAACCTCAAAATGAATGGCCATCTGAGACATACTGGAAACAGTTGTCTGGATCGGAAGACGAGCTGGAGATTGGGACATCAGGTGAATCAGAAGAAGAGCTGGAGACTGGGACATCAAGTGAATCAGAAGACGAGCTGGAGACTGGGACATCAAGTGAATCAGAAGACGAAAAGGGGCCTGGTGACTAGAATCAGAGTTTATTGGCTGCTGTAACAATAGACTAACAAAAACTAGACAGGAAACTGAACAAGAGGACCAGCAGGAGACTGGAACGGAGCAAATAGCCATGTGATCAACAAAAGGAGCAGAGCATGAGGTACTGTAAGAAATCCACACACCTAGACCGTAAGGTAGTATGGGTACATTTATGTCAGCCATGTCTTAAGCACAGTGGTCAAGTGTACTGCGCTTGCGCAATTCCCGCCAAAACTGACGCTGACAAGTACAAAGTCTCTCAATCTGTTTTAAAATCCTTTACGATTCAATAACACAGTAGCAACATTAAACAAAATGTTTTGAATGGATGTAGAGTTTATTGTATTGCTTTTTAATCGTTCAGTTCAGAACCCGCAGCCTACAGGTAATAAACCGTTATCTGCTAAAGTTGTAACTTTTAGACTTGATGATCAAGAGTACATTGAGACATAGTCAAAGATTATGTCGTCTGTCGCCAAGCTAAAATTGTCATTGTGAATTTTACAAATTGAACACGAGTGGAGTTTGAGAAAACGAAAATGCTGTGGAAACACGAGGCGTGGACGAGTGTTGGCACAGCTCTTTCCAGTTCTCGCAAACATTCCGTCATGAATGTTTCATCAGTCAGTGAACACTAGGAAAGGAAACTTGTACTTTCTTTCCTGAAATGAACTTTTGAAATATTTTCCCTTTTCGTAGTGTTTTGATAGTAGTTTTTCAAAGAATATTAGTGGTAGTGTTAAGTTGACTTGCTTATATCATAAATTATTTTTGTTTAGATTTTGTCGGAGTAACTGCAGTGAAATACCAGTTAAGCTATTGTAGTCAAGGATGCTGTTTCTATTAATTTTAGTGTTTACATCACTGTAAACAACATCGTCAACGTCAGTTTTAAGATATCTGTCTCGTCGAAACCTTCTTGACCATAGATTAAAGTTTCTAATTGATAGTTATTTGTAGGTTTTAGTTTCTTAAGTGCATGCCTGTGTGGCCGTTTGTAAATATGTTACAAACATATTTTTGTGTATTTGTAATTTAAACAATTGGGAAAAGAGAAATGAATGTACAGTTGTTTTATAGCTCTTTGGCAAGATTACCTTTCAAAAATTAGCTAACCTGATGAATATTTTGCAAAAGAGGTATGTAGACACATTTGCAAAATAATTTACTTTTGATCAAACACAATAAAGAGTTTTGTGTAACTCGCGGAAGAGTTCATCTTGTGTTTGTTGTCCACAATGAAGGGGCGTTTGGGACGAGCGCACGGCAAAATAAGAATGAAAAGTATTGAGACGAGTGAAGCCGTGTGTTTCGAAAAGATGATGGATGTACGGGCGAATCTTCGCTTTGTTGCTGCTAATGTTGAATAATTCATTAGCACTTTGGGATGGAAAAAATCTAAAGACCATACGTATGGAAGCCTTACTGGTTATACACTCTTTTTTTATTACAATACACTGTATTAGAACATTGACGTCGAAATTTGCAAAATTGTCAGAATATTTTAAGAATAAAGACGAGGCTGAGATTTTGAAAAGAACATCATTTTTTGTGTTGAAACTTAGTAAATACATTTCCATTATATATATATATATATATTTTTTTTTTTTACCTAAACCGTATAAAATTCTCTCCTTCCCGAATCCGCAAAACCACCCAAAAAACAACAAAACCAGCACCAGTTGTGTGGGTGTCTCGACAACTCAGACCTCAGACCCTTGAAAAACTGAGACCATCCGGTGTCTCAAAAACTCAGACCCTTGTAGAACTCGGACCGTCGAGTGTCTCGAAAGCTCAAACCCTTGAAAAATTTCAGAACCCATAATTTTTAAAACATGTTGTAAACACATACACGTACGCAATTCAGTCTCCTGTTGCGACTCGACGGATCTACCTGTTTATACTTTTCGTTACAAACAATTATGATCAAAATGAAAAGTATAAGTCGCACGACAAATATTTCATCGCTTCAAGGGAGCTAAGCTCGATTACCAGCCGCTGTGATCGGGAAAGGAGCCCGCGCTCTTCCCCCGAGGAACGTAGACCAGACACGAGAGAGCGGCGGAAATCGAGCCTACCTTGCACCTCGTTGGCAATGAGATCGAGACAGGAAGTACAGGGTTTAATGTTCACGAGGCAGAGGAACAGTCGCACAACCCCACGTACATCCAACACAAATTGACTTGGACGAAGGAGAGAAGCTTGGGGACAAGGCAGAATTGCTTTGTCTTGTTACCATGCTCTCGCGTCGCGCCCCTCTTTTTACATCATGAACGGCTAAATACACGTCTCCAAGAAGATTTCCGCCGATGTTGTTACCACTGTAACCAAGGTTGCTGGTGTTTCAGGTCTGGGAAAAGTAAGAGGTTTACATTTTGAAGACGTCAGCGGCACTCGATTTTCAGGGAAAAAAAAATCACCATTGGGACCTACGAAATAAATTACGCTATTCAAAATGGGAAAGTTGGTTGTTAACAGGAGTAATACGATAACAGGTTGACGGAAAATAAAGCATATGTTTGCACAAATTTTGAGCTTCTTTATATTGATTGGAAAAAAAAACGCGCTTTTGAATTGCTGACTATAAATTGTGAAAGCTGTATGGTAAGACATAAATTTTTCAAAGCAACGAAGATGTCAGCTAAGTGCACGGAGAGTTTTGTAAGTGCAACTTGACACCGAGAGTGAGATTTTTCCTCGTCCATATAAATTCACTGCGTAATCTATTTTTCAACATGACGCTTTCAAATTTTGCTGCATTTTAAGGTCCAGTCATCTTGATGATTTCGTTCGTTGTGAAGGTAAAGAAACCTTTTGACTCGGGGAAGAGGGGTACTCCCCTATATACGCTGTAGGGGTATGTGGGGCATGTTTATTATGGTAGATTTTCACCATTTTGGTCTGAAATAACCAGGGAATGTTTTTACACGCTCGCCCGCAATTGAGTATATTGTTTATATTTGAAGCAGTTGATCTCCATTCATTAAGATTGGGAAATTATAAGCTCTTCTCGAATGGGAGTCCATGGCTGGTTACAGACGTGTATGACGAGTATATCTTAGCTAATTTATGAGGGGTGAAGTAGGGGTGGCGGGTTGGGAGGGAAAATATACAAGGGTAGCGATCCATTAGTTCGATTACTCGGGGAGCAGTGAAAAAGCGTGGCACTCTTTCCCACTTTTCTCTCCCGTCACTTTCCCAGAAGTTTCCAAGTAACCGAACGTCTGAAACAGATTTAAAAGAAGGCAACAAATTGGTATCAAACTATCACTGTCAAATTGCTGCATAATAACCCAGCTGAAGTTCATCCAAGTGAATCCCAAGAACAGGGCAATAAAATGCTTTAAATGTAAACTCCATAGTAGCGGACACTATCTAAGAAAGAAAAGTGACTCGATTTATAATTTAGTTACAAAGAAATGATATAAACTGTTTTTGATTTTGGAAAGCTCTTTATTCTATACTCTACGAACTTGAAGATGTTCCAAACAAAACCCCTACGACTACTCCGTGTGTTTCAAGTCATTGCACCGTCTCCCGTGTCAGCAGCGCCTGACTGAGCTTTTCTCTTCCTCAGATTCCCTGAAAAAAAAAATTATTTAGTTTCGACTGAGAAGATATATCAAACAACTGAGACAGTGGATCATCAAATTTCCAAAACCCTCGAATTTGGTGAAAAATACTTGCTGCAAGTCTTGTTGTCAATTCTCTTCTCGATGTTTGGAAATGTGATAAAATGTTCTCTCTCGTATGAAATATACTACTTCAAGATAACGGAGATTCAAATTTATCATTTCTAAACGCTTTTGAAAGTTGCACAGTGTCTCTGTACTTTATTGTTGTAGCGAAAGAAAATCTGTTCAATAAAGTTTTAAATCATTTTTCTGAGAAAAATTTACAAAAATTAAAAGACACTTGTATTATAACGCAAGGGTGAAATACATAACAAACAGACGTTGGAATCCGGAGCAGAAGCTTGTGGGATAACACACGATAGGACCCGAATGGAAGACCTTATATCCCCCGTAAACTGTTTTCGATCAATCGTTTAAAGTTCTGGTCAAACAGACTCGCAAGTAGATGCAAGTTGAAAACTTGAGTGTACTTGCAACTGCGTTTGGCGAGGCCTTGCGTGCACTTGCGTTGACTTGCGATGACTTGCGCTCATTTTGGTTGAGATCAAATTTGCCCGCAAGTCGACACAAGTGTTTCGCCGTTTGGCCACCCAACCCAAGTCAACGAAAGTTGTTTAACAACCTATTAGCCAATGAAATACAGGATTTTGGCCGCGCGGGACAAAGCCAGTAGGCTTGAAATGTTTCTGTTTTTGTTTTGTTTTGTTTTGTTTTGTTTTTTGTGCGACTTGCATGGCATTTTCGTGAAAACGTGCGAGTCCGTTTGGTCACCCAACAAACGAGTTCAACTTGCGGCTACGTGCGACTACTTGCGAGTCCATTTGCCTAAGGCTTAAGACCTGAAGCAGGTTTCCATCTTGAAGTTGGCAGAACAGGCAAAGTCGCAACAGTTTGTAATTTGTGTATCTGAAAAGGGGCGCTTTTGAGATGACTTCGCAGTTATCTCATTTCCTATTTGCCAAAAATTAAAAGGTGATTTTGTCAACCAATAATGAACGTATAGCCTTTTGACGTGTCAGTTTCACCCACAAGCATGGAACTCCAAAGAAAAGAAAGGAAACTTGACGCTTTCCACTAACCGACCTTTTTTCACTAGCTTGTCAAAATGTAAGCAAGCAGGATATTCCAATACTCCATAAACCGTGCACCCCCCCGCCACGTACTAATGCTCTTCGATCACACGAATATAATGTGCCCCGCGATAGCTCAGTGCGCACGCAGACATGGTTAGTCCATTTCAACGGATGGATGCGGACAAAACGAGCATGGAATGGCGGGAAGATCTGGTGAGCAACAATGGAGTCTCGATCAAAGTTGCCCCGAAAAACCTGCAAAAAAAAAAAATAAATAATAAAAATAAATAAATAAAAAAGATAGCAGCTGGATAAAATAATTTAACATAGTTGTTATAGAGTTTGCAAACGGTCTCCATCGAATCTCTATTCTTGTTTGTTGGAGGCATACTGCTAATTCTGTTTGACATCGAGTGGTAATTAATGTCAGCTAATGTCATATGCGGCAGGATTTATGGGATAACGGTATAACGGTTTGCTGAACACTGAGGAAGGATTATACACCCGAAACGTCTGTTTCTTCAAAGACTTTTATGACACTGTCTGATAAGTTGTTACAATATCAACCTATAAGCTATTTAGGCCGGATTTACGGGATGCAGACCTGACGTCATTCCTACAGATAAAAGTGTGATTGTTGCTTAAAACTCGGTCGGGCCGGTGCCATATGTGCCGATTGAGTTTGTTGTTGTGTGAGATACTTTAATAACTGTCAGAGAAAACCCTTTACGCGATCTCGAATAGATAAATCTTCGTGGATCACTATCATCAACAGAGCTCATCTAGTTTATGTTAAGATCTTTTGAAGATCTGAAATAGACAGTTTGTTTGTGGAGTTACTGCTTTGCAAAGTGTAGAGGAATGAAGGTCGTTAGCCAAGATGTAAGTGTGCACTGAATATTACTGAATATTCGCGGCACGTCATAATAGCTAAGGAAATTTGCTTTAGTTTTGCTGCATCACAGTCATATTATGTCTTACTCTAGATTTAGCAATTTTTCAGTATCAAATTTTGTCCTTTAACGGTGTACTTTTCCGTACCAAAGAAAATATTTGAAACAGGTTTCGGTACGGACAGTGCCAACAGATTTATCTATTCGAGATCGCGTAAAGGGTTTTCTCTGACAGTTATTAAAGTATCTCACATTTTTAAACACGTCTAGTCGTTGCTTTGATTGGCTTGTCACAACAATGCTCCGTTGGCGGCCTGGACAAAAATCTTCCCAGGGGACCGTGGAGCAAAGTACCTGGCTTGTCGAGAACTGTGCGCTCCCTTCCCCTGGTCAGGGTCAATTTGTTAGCCCGGCATTCCGCTCGGGTTTCGAATGTGTCCTCGAATGCTGCCGGCAGCATGATCACTGATTCCGGATGGTTAGCTTTCTTCGATTCAGAGCTTTGTATCGTGCGCTGTGGAGATGAATTTGGCTTGGAATTTAACTGCAAGGGAGCGCTTAAACCTGTACTATGATTCTGCGGAGGAACTGGGGCGGCTGGCGGGATTTCAGTGTTTTTTTTTTTCGCTTCGAGCGGGGGTCAGTCCAGAATCGAGTGTGTAGGCTTTACTCTTTCTTAGTAGAGGAAAACTATTAAGCGATAACTTGCTTAAAAGGCTTCGGATCGAGCTGAGAAGCGAGATGACAATTGAAAAGACAACAAGGCATTGAGGTGAGTCATTTTTATTGCAAAAATACCAAAATTTCAGCTATAATGTCGATTACCGTTTTTCCCCGTACAAACCTTTATAAATTCAAACCGTTGTAACACAACACCACCACATACTGCAAGGCGAAGGTCACGTTTCGCGTAACGAAACTCGGTCGTTATGTAATAGTAGGGACTTTAAGCAGCGGGAACGCGGACGGCGACGGGGACGCCGAAACCTGTGAGAAGGCCGGGGAGAGAACGCCGTTGTCGCGGGAATTCACAAACATTAAGCAGCACCGTCGGAAACCGCGGTTTCCGCACTGAAAGCTTATTGACATTATCGATATTCGTCCTCTGTTTATCAGGATGAACTAGGATCACTTTATTGAAAGAAGTTCGCAATCAACTCTTGATAATCCACGATGAAGGTGTGTTAAACGATCACGAACTTCTACTCTTGTACGATTTAAACCGGTCGAATGATCTCGACCAACCTTATGATTCCTTTCCTGATTTTAACTTCGATGGTTTGAAGACGAGTACCGGTCTGAATTTCGCTTCCACAAACGCAACTTGCCCCTTCTCGCTGAGTTGTACAATGAAGTAAACGAACTTGTTATCAGCAGATGTTTAATCAGACTGGCGCGACAAAACAGTGTGCTGACTGATAAAGATCTAAGTAAACCACTGATCTTACGACTGAAAATGGAAACAGCTACGCACGTTTTAATGGTGTCTACCCTTTTAAATGTCTTAGAATTTCACCATCATGAGCCATTTGACATTTGAGTACTTCTCGAAAGGAAAAATCTCGATTGAAATTCATGTAAGTTGTCTTTATTTACATTAGCTTTCAAAAAGATATTTCACGGTACTCACATGTTCGCCGACTGGCTTGAGTTCGCTTCAGATTTCCCGACGTTTCTTTAAAATGAAATATCTCACATAACAAGAGAAAACAAGCATTAAAGTTCCTCGAAATTAGTAACACGGGTTATTTAGCGTTGACACAGCAGAGGAAACGAAAGCGAAAACTCACGTTTTCAGACAACGCGAAATGAGCTTCACTCACGTCGGGCTCGAACGCAGAACGTCAACTTGTTTCCCGCCAGTCATGCGCAGTGGACCTTTTGGCTTTTCCCTGATCTTATGGCGTTCCCGTCGCCGTCCGCGTTGTCTTTGCTTAAAGTCCCTAGTAGATGTCGGCGGTAACCGTGTCACGTTTCGCGCGCTGGACGCTCGCATAAAGATCACAAAAAAAAAAATTCTCGCATTGTGAGCTTGGGCCGCCTGTGCAAAAACCAACACTCCAAAGTCCAATTCGATTAGGATAGTGGACCTGCATGAAAGCCAGCAAAGGCTGATGTGGCTTCCTCTGTAAATAATTATTGTAATTTATTTATGCTACGGGTTTGTAACGGTGCATGTAGGTTGTCCTTGTATACGGACGGAAACTGGCGAACTCTGAATGCTTCGATAATGAGGTACTACGACGACACTTAGTAGCACATAAACGATGAATTGAAAGCCAAAATCAGTTGGTTACCTTCTTTCTACCCCGCACTGTGTACTGAACCCAGAAAGAACCTGCAAGGCTGTAAGACAGGGAATAACTGGTTATCTAATTGGAACTATCTTGTCTTCCTTGTGTTGCCACTTTGGTAACGGTCGTGGGAGTTCCAAGATCAAGCTGCAGCCATTGGTTGACGTTATTCACCTTGGCACACCAGGCGCCTACTTTACCTGAAGCGGCTACAAGGTTCAAACGGGCGAGATTTGCAGCGTGGTTGTTGTTAGCAATAGATGACGTCGTCATGGCACTGTCTTGAATGCGGCCATCTTCAATTCCAATTGGCATAGAGCAATGAGAGCCTAAACAAAAATGTAATTGTCATAAGCAAAAGGGCGCAGTAACTGGCAATCCAATCCTGGCAATGTTTTTTCCGCAGTCCAAATATATGGTATTTCACATATCACTTGCTTGCTTCGATCCAGAAATTGTGTAAATAAGATCGTCTCTTGCATCTAAAGAGAAGACTTCTTTCTTATTCTCCGAGCGAGGTTAAGGCATCATTTGGTTCTGGAAAGTTGGAGACAGATGGACGATAAGCATTCATTGGATGACGTTTGTCGTGTTATCCAGAATAATCAAGGAGAGGTAAGTGTATTCAGCCGAGGACAAAGGCTGAGGTTGGTAACAGGCTGAGGCTGATACCAAGAATTTGATTGTTCTGGATATCATGAAAAACTGAATTCAATAACTGCTTCACTATATATAGCAGCAAAGAACTTAGATCATAATTTGCATTAATTAAGTTGTGAACGTTAACAATAAATGGAGCTTTTCATCCTTTGCTAAAATCATGTCTTTCCCTTACTTATCGTGCTTATTTCGATCATTTTCGTTTTCAGATATCTTTTAATACTCCCTGGGCCTCTTCTGTGGATTTTTGCGCGTTTTACACGTCGCCATCGGCCAACATTATCTGACAGGTACTGAATAACCTCTTAGCTATGCTACCGCCCTCCACAGGTGACAAAATATCTGGAATTAATAAATAATCAGGAGCTGACAAAATAGAGTTGATGAATTCAATGTCTAATAATGAAAATCACTATTACCAGATTACTAGAGGCCGTCCAACACTATAAGTTATTGTTGGTTCTTCTTATATAAAGAATTAAAAAACCACTTATAATATGCGGCAATCTCGAAAAATTTAGTCGTGAATTTTCCGCGTTTTGTGTCCTGGAATTCTGATAATAATCGCAGTATCTCTTTCCACACCATCGCAGAATCCCCACCCCCCCCCCCCCCCCGCCCACAAATCTCAAAGGCAGAAGTCCTTCCAATAAGAAACCTTTCCTTATATCTCCCTCCGTTATCCAAATACAACCCAACGGATTTACCTCCAAAGGAATTGCTGGATTTGGGCTAGACTGGCGATAAGCCCAAGTGATCAGGGGCCCGTTTCTCGAAAGTCACGAAAACTTTTCGGGCCCGCAAAGCCATTTTTAATTAAACTGTATCTAAAAACAGAGAGGTGTTTGCGCCCGAAACTTCTTGTATGAAGAGAACCTCTGTTCATATTAAGAACATGATAATAAAGCTGGTCTGTAATCATAAGGTTTGAGATTTTGTTACGGCTTTCCGGGTGCGCAAACATTTCGGGACCTTCGAGAAACGGGCCCCAGCCCGTTAATAAGTCGCTCACAAATAAGGCCATCACAAATGAGATTTTAATAAAAACTCACAATTTGACTATCTATTTATAAGATATATTTACCTTCTAGACACCCGTAAACCTCTGCTCTCAAGCAAAGAAACCCTGACCAAGTCTTGGGATGAAACCTAAGGTACTTGGCTTGAATTGGCGAGTGAGGAGAATGATAACTGGGGTATTGCGGTCTATGTTACCTCCAAACACCTGACATATTCATAACACTTCAATCAACCTAATTGCAGCCACATACCCTTTTGTTTCTAGAGGAAATACCTTTGTCTGTTATATGAATAAAGCAGTGAAAAATAGTTATCTGAAGTCACTTTCCAATTAGCTTATTTGTGTTCGCCAGCCTGTAATGCAGAGAGCAGCCTGTGCAAAATACCTAACCTTTTTCATAACTGTTAACTAAGTCGAGTCTGGCTTGTTAGGATTACTGCTACCATTTCGAGTCTGGTTTTCCTCCTTACCCGGATGGTTATCAAGTTTACAAACGAAAGAGAACAATGAAAAGCTGGATAAGAAAAAGAGGGATCATGGTAAAACAAGTTCTATACCTTTGGTATCCTTCAGGTCCCGTCTAAAGACTAAAATTAAACCAATTTAGATCAGTTGTTAGGTGTACATGTACCTTAATATGACCATCAACGAGTCGGTACCCGGCCCAATGCGATCCATTCACGCCGTAGGACAAACTGTAACTTGTTACCCACTGGTCAGCGTCATTCCTTCCCTGAGTCGCCACTTTGGTGTTGTTCCCCCCCCCCCCCCCCCAAAAAAAAAAATATACCTGCAGCCATTTGTTTGTGTTGCTAGAGCGTGGGTACTAGACCCCGGCCTTATCTCCGACTGAGATTCGGTTTAGCCGGGATAAATGAGCAGTATAATTATCGCCATGAATGGTCGATGCTGAAAATGCGTTGTCGGGAAGATGGCCACTCTCCATTCCCAGAGGAAGGAAACAGCTACGAGCTGTGAACAGCAGTTACATAAACATAATTCAGATGACATAAGGGAATAGTCTCTAAAACGGATAATAAGTAACATTATTATACATTGAACTCACTATCTCTTTTCTGATTGGCCGAAAGCGTACAGTGAATTTTCGAAATCAGCGCCTGTGACGTCATAACTACAGATTATACAATAGTCATGTCAAGGACACTCAAGGTCACGGGTAATCATGTCATGTTTGACCGCGGTGCATGATTTCTAAGGGTAATCATGTCAAGTTCGCGCGCTTTGTGTTGCTTGCCGTCAGTGAAGAAGTAAAAACATGACTTCCATTTTTTTTTCCGTTCAATGTATAATAAAACAATTATTGTATTCGGTTTTTGTGATATCCAGAATAATCAAGGTCTCGGTAACCCCTACCTCGACCTTGATTATTCTGGATATCACAAAAACCGAATACAATAATTGTTTATTATTAACCATTATTAATTTTTAATTCGGTGTGCCTGTAACAAAATTCGACCAGTTAGATTGCTCCATTGCCGGTCCAATATTTCGTAAGTGTTAGACCGGTCACTCTCCCGAATGATCTCGCAGGATTTCCGCTTTCACACAACAATTCCTTTTCTTTTTCCTCAACTCTCTTTCCCTTCTATTTTGTTTAGCATGAAACGTGAGCATATGCCTAGTCGGTTCCCAATCAGAGTTGTGCGCTTGAAATTCAGTTTCCTTAACATTTTCATCAGTGTAATAAATCACTTGTAAACGAACTAAACAGGTGGGACCGTACTGGGAGAAAATCGGCCACGGTCTTTTTTGTGCGCTGTGCTCGGTCCATACTGTCAAAACCGAGAGCCGAAATTCTCCCAATACTATAGAATGGCTTTACATGAAATATAGTGACCCTCTACTGTAGAGATAGAAAGACAATCTGAAGAATACAAGGCGTCAATCGTTTCAACTTCTCTGCAACCATAAATTTCTACTCGCATCGAGATGTGACCAGCCCAAGCTTTAGGATGAAACCGAATACTTCTGGCAAAAGCCCGAGTATCTGAATCAAATCTGATTGGTTTTCCTCGCACTATGCAGCTGCAGCATTACACAAATAATTCTAGAGTTCACGCTTTTTCATCAGGAATTCTACCGTCCTCCAACCCCGTAGACATAAGACAGTTCTTCACTGGAGGAAGAAGAAATCGAAAGAAATCTTAAAAAGAAACAGAACAACTTGTGCAGGAGTAAATTGAGACCTTTTTAAGGGCTTTGAAAACATAAAATCAAACGACAATGAATATTTAATTTCATTTAACAGTAATTCAGTGCTTGTCGTCAGTTCCGAGACAAGGGAAATGAAGGCTCCTTATCAGCACTGAACTTACCTTTTCGGCAGCCATACAGTTCAACTCTCAGGCAAGGTTCATTATGATTGTGGGTCTTTGAATGAAAGCGGATGAAACGAGCATCGATGTGGGGTCTAAGAGAAATGTGTGATTACAGTGTTTCTGTCAGTGTTCCCAGCAAAGACCTGAAATTAATAGCAACCAATAGTTTAGCTCCATTAAATGCCAGACTTCGATACCTGGCCAACCACATTTGATACTGTCTATTCGTGATATGCCTTCCTAAAACTAGTCCCTCAGAGGGGCTTGCAACTGAACAACTGTGTAATGGATGGACAAGATAAAGTATCACTCTCCTTCGATCAACTGAAAACCTCAAAACTGATTGCTTTTTTTTTCTTTTCTGTACTGGACGAAATTGACAGTGTGAACTTGAAAGTAAGAGAAACACTCCATCAAGTATTAACTGCTTTGATCATTCTATCTTATCTAAGTGTACATTGAATTTCTAGGAATGCTGGTTTTGTTATTAAGGTTGTGTTCTGGACTTAACAACAGGAGTTTAAGAATATATGTATGTGCTAACTTGAATACATGTAAGCACCGTCAAAGGGCTTCAACTTTTACTGGATGTCAGCCTCGGTTTTCTCGCCTAAGGGTGAATTTTTGTTTCCTCGTCGGCCCAGAAGTCTCAAAAGACGCCAATTGCAAGTCAAATATATAACATTTTGAGTTCTTGCTTTCAAAGCAAGAACTCAAAATGTTATATATTTGACTTGCATTTGGCGTTCAAATACTTCCAAGTTGGAAGTATTTGAACGCTTAACGCATTGACTCCCGGAGCTTTATGCCAAAAACGCATTTTTGGAACATTCTGGACATTTTCAGCCTGGAAATGAGCCAAATTAGCTACACACTACTCAAAAATGTATTTGCAACATGACAGCATGCCTTTCTTTCCACCAACATCGCGTTTTAGGACATTTTTGCTCGGGCGCACTCAGAAATCAAAATTTCGTCTTCAGACTTTTCGGGTTTTTTAAAATTTTTTCCGCCTTTCCTTTTTCTCCTTTTCTTATCTTTTTGCTGCAGTGATTGACCTTCTACTGGGCTTGCTTTCAGTTCAAAAATTCCAGAAAAAGCCTCATCGAGACGGGCAATTCTTACCATGGAGTAGCCAAGTGTAGTCGATGGAAATTTTGCTCCGAGTTTTTCACTCAAATTTCTCAGTATTTTCGTGCATATTTCAGGCTCCATTGACCTGATCACTCTGATCTGGGTATCATTGGAAAGGTCTTTTTCTCTTGCAGAATGTGAGCATAGATGATGCCAATGTTGGTGAAAGGTGATGACACCAGAAGTCGAACAAAGGCCATAGCCGGTTACGGCCGGCATAGGCGTCAATGAGTAAATGAAGGACAAAAATCAGTATTTTGCATTTCCCCCCCGCTTCCCGCTCTCTAAGAACTCCCGCTTTCCGCCCTTTCCTCTCCCGCCTCCCCCCCCCCCCCCCCTATTCTCCCGGGCTTTGTCGCTCCCCCCACAAGCAATGGAGAAAAATCCAGCGTTAAAAACGTTTGAAAATCTGTTCGAAAAGTTTACAGCCAAAAGAAGAAAGAAATTGCGAGCTCGTCTTCGAAGAACAGAGACGCACCCTGCGAGCAGTGCCTTTTTGATCTGTTTTTACAAAGCGTATGCAAGAAAACGCTCCGCATGTAGGGTCACATAGACTTGAGTGGCTTCAAACTTACAAAATTAGTAACTTGTGTTTTAATACTTTCTTATAGTTTCATGACGTCTTTAATTTATTTGTATTTCTTAAAATGAGCCCAACGTTAACTTCTGGATTTTTTCTCTGCAAGTATTTCCAGGTAAACTGGAATTTGGTTATCTCAACTTGTCCTTGAGCTTTTGAGATATTCACAGAACTGATCACGTTGTAAAGGTCTTACCCTTTCAGTATTTTACACACTCCTTTTAAAGCAGTAGTCAGGGAAGTTGCTGAACTACGCTTGTTTGTTTTTGTGTCTAGTGCGAAAGCACTAATATACTTTAAAAGCTGCTTTCCAGTTTTAGATCGATCTCGGCCCCTGCGACTACAAACTGGATATCCATATTTATTCCACGCCTTAAGACTAGTAATATTATAATTATTAATCCTTAATTCATTTGGTTGTCGTGTCAAAAATGTGGTTGGAGAGTTTAATGCTGATTTCATAGCCAATTTATAGTTACTTTCGGTAACATTTAACTTCAGAAGCAGGTCCTCAAATATTACACATTCACCTGCTTTCAAATCATTTAATTTAGTTTTCCAAGTGTCTTTGTGTTGTTTTATGTTATGTCGAGGTGTATTTTTCTCCAAAAGATAAAGTATTTCAGTTGCCCTCGTAGGTGGTTGTGGGTAATTAAATCTACATTCATTCTTTGATTTCTATCTACAGGTATGAGAGTGCCTGTGAATCTGCCTGCTAACCAGCTTTTGCAGTTCCGGGTCATTAAATGGCAATTGACAACAAATACTGTTATCAATGACCCGTCAATAAACTTTGTAACAATAGTATCATCATCATTTTGTTTGGAAACAAAAATATTGGCGTACTTTCTAGCTATATAAGCATGTGAATGTGAGGTGAACCCCATTGCTGGTATTCCACTCTGTAGAATCAGTGAGAAGAGGGTCATGAAGGGGGGTACCAAATCCCAGTTTCCAGCCCAAATTTCTGCCAAATCCCAGTTACCAAATCTAAAATCCCATCTCCAGTGATTGTTTGCAGACTAAAATGTGTAATTACTTAAAAGTGTGGACTGACGTCGTTTGGATACACACATACCGTCACCTGGACTGAAGAAAATCTCTCATTGTTCTGGTGAGCAGTCTTTGTCTTCCAGCCCTTGTTGGCATAACCATATTGAAACCACTTGTGTAATCTGCACAATCCTCGTCAGACTCACTGTCTCACTTTTGCTGCTGCTGTACTCGTCACTTTAATCAGTGCAGGTTGAAGACGATGAACTCTCAAACACGATGTTTGCTGTTTCTTTTTGATGACACTCGGTGAATCACTCAGATGAGCAAGGAGCGTGATTTACTCTCTCTAAGCATTTCGATGTGATCATTAGTTCGCAATACAAAAGGCGCTTTTTTAGGGTTACCTGGTCCGCAAACCCCCTCTTCGCAGCAGAATCCTCAACTCCACACTTTTCCATAATCATCTTTTGTAGTTCTCTCGGGCTGCAGCTTAAGTTTAACGGAAATTTACAGTTTCCTGTGTGTATTGCAGCATTTTTTGCGTTAATATAGTTGATTTCGATGATCATAGTCCGCGAATTGGCGGCCATTTTTATCTTTCCCGCCACGTGCAAACTGACAGAGCTAAACGGTAAAACCGCGTGGAGCCTGGTAGCTAGCACGCCAAAACGAAAAATGTAATGATTCTATGCGTCTACTGAGGTCTAATGATGCAGAATTTTAATTCTTTATTCAAAAGAATAGACTCAATTAAGCAGCCGTGTCAAAAAATAGGGTCGGGGAGCGCTAAAAAAACAAAACAAAACAAAACAAAAACAATCCCTTTCCCATCTTCGAAATTGTTCATCCCATTCCCAGTGGTCGAATCCCAGTCCCAGTACAGTAAATCCCATTTTCCCAGCCCAAAAAAGGGCAAATCCCAATTGCCATTTTACCCCTTCAAGCGCTTCTCAGAAATTTTTCCTAATGTTGGTACTTCGCCTTTTTTTCTGACAAACCTATTTCCATATTTATGATATATGTTAGTTCATGTTGAGACATATTCATGCTATGGCACCCAGGAAAAATTAGTTGGGGGCTAGGGAAAATAACGACGAAATACAAAAGCAACAAAGTATAAAAACACCTTATACCCCAGCGGTCCACTTGGAATTAAGAACTATCCTGACATACCTGTTTCCATATGTATATATGTTAACTTTCATTTTGGGACATATTCATGCTATGGCAGCTGGGAAAAAATTAGTGGATGCGAGGGAAAATAACGATGAAATAAAAAAGGAATGAAACATAAAAGTGGCAGAGAGAAACACCTGATACTCCACTTTACATAAACAATTATGATTGACCTTGAGCTGTTATTGATAAAACCATTTCTTGCGCCTGCATGGAGCAAACAACACTAAAATAGTTTTTTCAAACTATTGTAAAAAGAGAAGCAATAGACTGCAATGCTGATACTACGTGAAAAACGTTTCGAGACACCAACATGACAAGAACCGATAAAGTAGGATCGCAACAGTGGACAGCTGTTTCGCCCTTCTTGGGGCTCGTCAGCACTGTGTAGCGAAGATATGTAACGCCAGCCCGACAGCCAATGCACATAAATTGCAAAATGACCCGTGCACTATATCAAGTTCCGTACTTTGAACTCACTTGCGCCCCGAGACACGCGTTGCCACATCACATGTTTCGGGGCGCAAGGAGACAAAGTGTCAAGATTGGTGTCTCGAAAAGCAAAAGAATAAATGTGGTTGGACAAGGCCAGCCTAAACATTTAAACATTCAACCGCATGGCCAGTACCATGCTTATACGCTGCGCTTTTTAAGCATGGTACTGGCCATGCGGTTAAATGTTTAAATGTCTAAGCTGGCCTTGTCCAGCCACATTTATTCTTTTGCTTTTCGAGACACCAATTCTTGCAGTCTATTGCTCGTCTTCATACATTTTTTGGCTGATCGGATCTCTTGTAGATCCTACGTTGGCAGCGTTTATCGTATGCGGTCCCTTGCAGTTTCTGGTTTCTTATTATTGTAAAAAAACCTTTTCAACCCAATAATAGGAATGAACAATAACAAAATACAAACATATGTTTAGAACCCATGATTACATTAATCACAAGAAATTTCTCAGGGGATAACAAGATTTGCATGTAAACAATCCTGCACTAGACACATGTTTGCATTGCGGACCTATTTCTTTTAAAAAAATCTTTCAATAACTCGCGTGACATAAAATTCAAATTAGTTTGGTAAGTCACGCAACCTGCTGATCTCTGTTTGACAGGGACAGGTCTTCAAATTTCAACCAATCAGCGCGCGACTCGCAAACAGCTTTAACGGTCCATTCATTCGAGAGCGTTTCGCGAAACGAAATACACATGGCGATTGAACACTGGCGGCTTTTATGGTGTTTAGCTCAGCATTTATTTTATTTCGCTTGTTGAGAATTTTGCAATACTCCAGGCCAGTTTAAAGAAATCAGATTTATTAAGTTAAAGATGTTATTTATGCTAATACAGCGGCGGATAAAGTTGTTCAAAGCTCCGGGAGAAGATAAAACTCTTACCGTGTAATGGTCATTCTTCCTTCTCGACGCGACTAACAGGGATATGAAGACTACTCTGGCGTAAAGATTGCTTGAAAAGATGATGAATTCCACCGAACATTTAAATAAGCCAAGACACATCACTTCCTTCTGGCTGTTTAAGCAGTTCTAAGACGGCGAGCTGTGCTGCGCGTACTGTTTGGGGGTTTTTGGCTACGGGGAAGAACGCCTCAGGCTCCGTGATGTCTTGCTTCTGCTGATGGTAGTTTTCTCGTAATCCCCCGTTGGCTGCCATCTGGAGATATGTGTCGGAGTGAATTAAAGTATTCACGAGTCTGTTTGGCTGGTGAAAGTTAATTTCAAGTCGAGTCCTCTCATCTGACCCAGACGTACATGTCTCGGAACCTTTGGAGAATTCTGACCATGTTGTCGAACTCTGTCGGCCGGACTCGTCTTTCTTTTTGCAAAATGTTTGCGGTCTTTGGTACGTGTCCAGAATAATTTTTCTGTCATCTATGTGTAATCCTAGTACGACTGCATATGGAATAACGAATTTTCTTCGAAGGATGGCTGATTTTTCTCTTTGGTGTTCAATGACAAATGTGTCCGACTGTTGTGGTTTGCTTGAGTTTAACTTCATGGTAAATAACTCGTGTGTTACTCTTGGATCGGCTCTTGTGATGTTAAGACTTTGAACTGTTGATTTGATACTGTTCAAGTTTGTTGAGCTATTTACCGTGCCACTGTTGGATGTTGAAGCAAATTCTTTGGCCGTTTGGACTGTAATTTCTACAACGTTGGAAGACTGGAAATGCGTTTTCGCTGCCTGAAGATAGTTTTGAGTCATCTGTTGGGTTAATGTGGAGTCGATTTTTGGCCGAGGACGAACACAAATACCACCGTCGGCATCTTTATTTGAGTCTTTCATCTAAAATACTTAACAGAGGTAAGTTAATATGATCTGATTTTAACCTGTGCTCTAATTCCTATCACTATCACATAACTCAGTTCATTGAAATCGATCATTTGTTTCTAGTTACTACGAAACATCATTTTACTGTTAAAAATAAGTCAAAACAAAATTTCCTGACATTTTTTGGTAACCTCTTAGGTGTGTCAGATGAACTTGTTATGTTAGTGCTTTTATATGATGCCTTCAGGTACCTCGATTTCAGGAGCAGTTAGTGATATATAGGTAGCATAAGGTGGTTCATCTTGACTTGACTTTCTTTCAGTGTCGTGAAAAGGAATGTGCTGTTTTAAACAAAATAGCACAGGTATTATGAACATTGTGAATGTGTCCATGATATTCAACTAAACAGCAGCATACACAAGAAGCAGGGCTGTCCACTAGAAGTGCCTGGGTGCCACAGGTGACTAACTTTGGCCTTTAGGTGAGAGGGAAAAATGCTTTTTTCATATAAGCTTAAGTGTTGGGCACCAAGGATTCCATGGTTAGGAACTTCTGGGCTCCTGATAATTTTTCTTTGACCACAGCCTTGAGAAACATCCTTTTTTAAATGCAGTGTATATAGTAGTGTAGGAGTTATTTAAAATGAATGGAGGGAAAACCTATTTTGTTTTTCACATTTATACAGATTCATTTATATATTTCATACCATTTTCTTCTTCTTTAGATGTTTTTGTACATCTTCATTTTCCTTTTTGTGGACTTTAGAGTCTGACGAGTAGCTGCACCCTTTCTTCTCTCGGTTCTCAACAGATGCCCACTCATGACAGAATTGTTGGGTCAGTACTCGTTTTTGATAGTCTATCTTTCCTGTTTCACCTGCTCGCCCACCACTGTAAATGTAGTTACCTTGCTTGGCTTCTTTGTGTTTGGTTTCCATGATGCTGTCATTAAAATTGTGCAAGGTCAAAGGGAGTCCACTCAAGGCAGCATCTTTAAGAGCCTTCTCGACATAAAACCCAGTGTAAGCAACCAGTTCTTTCACAGTGGCAGTAACAGTTTCAGAGCCAAAAATTAAAATAAATTGAAATCCTAACAGAACTCTTGCTTAACATTCATACTCCTGTCTGGTTAATTCTCTCTGAGTGTTTAAAATCCATTGGAAAATTTTTTTCAGGCCAGGGCAAAAACATACCAATATTTCGCTGACTGAAGGACTGAAACCAGAGTTGTTCAAGAGTTCCTCTGCTTTTTCATAGAAGGCCAAAACACCATTTTCATCAAATGTGACATCATAACTGCTTAAACAAACTTTTCGAGCAGCTTTCTGTACTTCTAAAAACCATTTTTTTTTATTTTGTCTGAGAGCATCAGCTACTTGGCCAATTCTTCATACAATAGTTTCTGTAGCTCTTGTAGCTTGGTGCATCATTGCTGGGTAAAAATTTGCTAGGTCAAGTTGAGAAGCATTAGGATGTCCAGTTTGACCAAGGTGCTTCTTTGCATATTCTCGTCTGCCATAAATGATAGTAAACATTTTTGTTAATTTAAATTGACAGAAGGGTGCTTTCCAAAATGAATACATGTACATGTAGTGCAAAACCTCTTAATAAAGTTTTCCACTTTGAATCACATCAGTTTTTCCCTTTGATTGGTGTGTGGGTACTGTGTACATGTAACTGTTGCACCGTATAATAATATGAATGTATATTATCATTCATGCCTGTGTTTTGTATTTGGAAGACTCAAGTTTTAAAAAGTGAATGATGCTCATGTTTGCTCACACTGGAAAGGCCTACTGTTATTCTTTCTAAAAAGGCAATTCTATTAATTTATTTCAGTTAAGTGCCATTAATCAAATAATAACCTGTTTTCAGTATTATCTACTCGCTTTCCCAACCATGTCTTGTACTGTTCTTCTCCTTTCTCAGTCATTTCTACTTTCCACACAGGCTCATTACAGATGACTCTCATATCCCCAAGTTGCTTTTGATGTTCTGGTGACTCAGGAATTGGATAAGTGGAGCTTGCAGAAGAACTTCCTGTAAGTGATCTTTGCTGACAGCCATCTGTAACACCACGCACAATGACTTCTATGTTCTTCTTCAGAATTGGGTGATAAACTGACTTCAAACTGGACAGCTGTTGAAGGGTTTCTAGTCCAAGATTACTTACGTGGTTGTAGTTATCTGGCCCTAACCAAGAACACACTGTAACAATGGAGCTTAACAGGTTGTGGGGCTCCACTAATTTGACTCTTATTGCTGTTTCTCCAGTAAAGAACTTACTCCACTGCATCCATGGGAATGCATCAATGTAGTGATAAACAAGTAATTTTTCCTTAGGGACCACTATTGTTTCCTGCAGAGTTTTTTTGCTAAGTAGCCATTCCACAGTGTTTTTAACGTTTGTGTATGCTGCAACAACGCCATTGTGTTCAGTAAAAGTTAGTGACAAACTTTCTTGCAGAGCCTCCTTTTGTACCTTTAGCTGTTCACACATGTCATCTTTTGGTACCATGATGTTGATTCCGAAAACATGTTCTAGTTCTTTACCAAGCTGATTTCGGACTATGTTTTGATATTTAGTGTAGCCAATGTCAAAATAACTTATTAGTTCGGCTGCAAACTGGACAAAATGATTGAAATTCTTCTTAAAAATGACTGGCATGAGTGTCCTCTTAAAAAACTCTCCATCCTTATGTGAAATAACAAAGTCGACCAGCTCAACTTTTTCTTGTTGATGTTGAGGCATGTTTAAATCGTCAATAAAATGAACCCATTCTCGGCATTTTGCTGGAGTCAAAAGTTTTTCCTTGGAGTGATAATTCGGGAATATACCTTCATCTTGTGGTTTGGAATAAAGGGTAGAAACTGGCTGTTGTTTCAAGGAATCAAGAAGCGAGTCTGGGTAACACTCGGCTACCATCGCAACAAGTACTTCCAGTTCTCCTCGCAACCTGCTTTCGGAAACTGAGCCCTGTGTAAGTTTACTTCTTGATAACAGAAATGAGGAAGTTGACACATGTCTGGAAATACTACACAAAACCACAGTTGAAAATTCATCTGGTGTTAAAAGTTTCAAAAGTTCCTTTAGCCTCGCAGAGCGGTGGTGGTGCGGGACGTCCAGGAAATTATTTGCTGCAGCAGCAGCTTGCAGGGGTGGGTTTCTTACGTTTTCTTCGCGCTTGTGGCTTGGGTGGGTTTGGAAATGTTTCCTTAATCCACGACCTGTTTGGTAGTTGTTTTCGCAGTCGGAACAACTAAAGACCTTGGGCATGGTAACAGTAGTATTGCTCAGACCTCAAACACTTTTTGTGCATCTGGTGATGACATGATCGTAGCTGTAGGGTGTAGCTTATAGGGGTCACGCAAGGTATCACTTTAACTTCCGAAATTATTTTTATGGGTTATTAGACGTGATATTTTTCCCCCTTTTGTTCAGAGATACAATTCTGCCAAAACCTTTCTGCTAGATTCCAAGGCCATTTATGGATGAAACTGTTTGCGAGTCCTCGCGCGGGTTATTAAAATCCTATCGGGGGAATGTAAACACGCGCTTCTTGTTCGACATTGCAGTTAACTATCTCAAACAAAACCACAGTGTTAGCATCACCTTCTTTAAAATTTTGTTAGTAATGTAAGGCTTCTGTGTACCTCAGTCGGTCTCAAACACAAACAAAGTTGTCGGCTTAACTGATTTAGAAACAAGGACGCCGGGCCGCGAACGAACTTCTGTCAGAGCTGGTGATTTAAACGATTTATCTTCAAGCTGGGGAGTAGTATACCTACTTTACTCTTTTAAAATTATAAGAAAGTCTATTTAAAGCCCAAAGTTCAAGCTTCAGTATGAGAAAAAAAGGTTATTTTTCCCTGGCGGACGACATAGCGAACAATGAAAACAAATTGACGCCATTTTTTCCGCGCGTGTTTTTTTATGATGGAGACTGGAGCTAGTTCCCCCAATTTTTAACCCGGCATGCCCCGCAACTTCCGGTAGAAATCAGCAGGATATTTTGTCAGACAACTCGCGGACGTAACGGGGAACGAGTCCGTATTACATTCCGCCTCGTTCTCGGACTCTCCCTCTGGCGAGCAGCGTATGCAGCCGTCTGTGAACTCTGAAATTCTGTATGTCCTGAGATTTTGCTGGCGTTTTGGGCTATTGTAATATCCAGTCCACCATTCCAACAATTCCAGTATAGTTCAGTTTTGCACATACGCATACATCGTTTTATAGTGCCACGTTGTCAGCTGTAGTCGGCGAAGTGTTCTTGTTATTAAACGGTATTCATCAAGAGAAAGACACGCGGTTGTTACAGCTATTAGGAAACCAGCTGAGAGTTCAGAGGATTGCTCAGTGCGTTATCGTGATGTAAACTGCCGTTTGTTTGGTGAAAACTTAAGCTGTGATAAGGTGAGTTGGAGTTCCTACTTCTCACTCAATCTTTTCCGCGTCAATGAATTCAGACGTTTCGGGAGACAAGGTGAGTTAAACTTTTGATCGAAGGTCTTATGTTAATTGTAAAGCCAGGTCTTTTCTTTATCTCCAAAGTAACAAGCCCTTTATGTTTAGTCGAATCGTAGTTACTGTTTACAACTTAGTAGTTTAAAATATTAGAAAGAAACAAGATCAACGGAAATCAGACAACAAAATAATCACTTTCACTTTTGACTCGAGTTATCAGTTATCTGCATAGAATTACGCATCACTTTATTGATTTCCATTTGTAATGTGGTGGAATATGAATTCAGTGTAGTACTTGTGTTTTAATTTCTCTCAATTTCTGTGGAAGTAAAGATTTGATGGGCACACGGGGGTTTGTGGTATGTTAAATAGATGATGGCCATTTTAAAGCTGAGACACACTAGGCGACACGTCGCGGGGACAAGTCGCTGCAACAATTTGCCTTGTGTGGCATGAAGAAGTTAAGTGAAAATCTTTGTCGCTGCGAACTGTCGCACGAATTCAAACTGGTTTGAATTTGTGCAACTAATCATAGTGACAAAATGACTGAAAGCAGTATTGTCACAGCGTGTCTACCCCTCGGCAGGTATATTTTGCAGGGTGCAGGTTGCAGGTTGCAGGTTGAAATGTAATTATAACTGGAAAACCGCTGGCACTTGAAAGAACGTACAGTTGGTAGAATTACCATGACTGTTACATGACGCTGTTTACAGTCGCTCAGAAAGGTGGCTTCCACCTAAGTGCCAAACCGGCCGAAGCGATGGGAGGAGAGTATATTTCAATGATTTTAAGCCTGCAATGAATTATTGTTTTTGAAGAAACATCTGAAATATCATCTGAAATATCTGCTGAATTTGGTTTCTTCCCTGTGAGTACCAAAATGAAAGCACACTGAGCTTGTGCTAGTTTATTCCGTCGGTTAAAATCTTATATTATTTCATTTCTTTATTTATTTGCTTCATTTGTGATGGCAATCTTCTGTTGTTGAGGGAAGACTCGAGCCAAATCTGGAATCGATGGAGACATCTGTGGAGCGGCCATCCAGATGGCTTTGAAGAGATTTCACCAGTCTCTGCGTGTCGATCGATAAGTACTTATAGCGGATCGATCGTGTTTTCGATGGACATGAGAACATCGCTCAAACCAAGTGCGATCACAAACATGTTGGGAAGCGTACGAAGTCTCTGGTTTCTGTACACGGCATAACAAGTTAGAAGATTGCCAAAGAAGGCCTAAATATTAATAACAGCGTGTTTTCACTACGTGAAACAGGCGAACTACTTTATGTAAGAACCCCCGACGAGTATATAGGCTATTAATTATTTTTAATGCCAGCGGTTTTTCAGTTATAATTAAATTTCAACCTGCAACCTGCACCCTGCACCCTGCAAAATATACCTGCCGTCTACCCCTTTGCGACACATTGCAGAAGACACAGTGTCATTTATTTTACTGCGATCCCTCAGTAGCTTGTTAAAAATGGCGACTGAACATACATGTATGGATGGGCAAAAATCTGAGCAATCTGAGGATTCTCTGCCCTCCACATGGAATGTATCCGCAACTTAAGTGGTAATGTGTATTGTAGTTCCAGAAAACATCTATACCTCCACCACGGAGGGAATTTCATGTAGGCTTCCCCTCCTTTCCGGAATTTCCATTTTTTGACCACAAAAATCCCCTCCACCCTTCCAGAATTTCCTCAAGTATTCTGTACACCCCCCATACCCTCTGGAAAAAAATAGTTTTAGCAAGAAAGTGTGTTAAAGTTAAAGTAAATACTCCAAGTGCTTGGCCGTCTGCATTGCACGTCACTGCTGTTTATTCTGGATCGATCACAACATGACATCTGAAGGTACACACAAAGACAACTTACAGCAATTTATTTAAACATGAAAATAAATTTTAAAAAAATGATTAAAATGGTAATTTGTCAAATTACCTTCCTATATGACTAAGGCCCTTTGTAAATGTCATACAATTTCCATTGAA
>NC_138154.1:15782081-15794581 GCF_964199315.1 Orbicella franksi
AATCACGTGACCGAGCATGAAACTGACATCCTGACTCGTACCCAGTTCCCCATTCAGTGTGAGAGAACGTCATTTCCTGCCTCTTTCGCAAGCTCAGCCGGCAGGAAAAACATAAACAACACATTTAATTTTTAAAAACATGTGGTTACCCATACATTTTATGTTATGAAAATTAATGGTCAAGTGGCAAACCTATTGAACACGCGGTTGCGGGGATTTCAGCTATTTAGACTGTGTTTTGGCCAATCCAGAGGAGAGTTGTTAGCCAGGGACACTAAATAAGCGCTGTTGCGACGATTCGGTTTATTAAAAACATACCAGAAGTTGTTTTTATGTTAACTACCATTTACCACGTAGTTTAAAGGTCTTTTTAAATTTGTTTGCTTTTCTGTCTTCTTGGCTTTATGTAAAGGAAAATTCTAAGGAAATCTGTGAAGAATATTATCTCTTACTTCTTTTTCAAAAAAATGCTGATGCCAGCATTAATGTGTTTTTCAGATTCACGGCTAATTATCTTGGAAAAATGAATAGCCCTTTCTAAGATCTACTTTTTCCACATGGTCCTAATCTGGCAAAGGACCTTGTGTTATTCAGAATATAGAAATCTGCCAGTTACTTTCTTTCGCTTCTTACACCAATTCTGGAAAAAAAGTTGCTTGGGAAAAGGATTAAACAAGCAGGAAATTTAATTTTGTTTACAAAGATATTAAGATGAAATCTGATAGAAAATTGAGCAAGTTTAGCTTTTACTGTAGTGGACAAAAATCAGTACCAGAATAATTTTAGGTATTTTACAGTAAAGTTTTACGTGTTCTTAAAGTTAAAGATAAATTATCATCAATTACCTGAAATAAAACCAAAAGCAATTTCCCATGGGAACAAGAGAAAATAAATTTCAAAGTTCAGAGAAATTGTGCAAACACAGGTAAAATTTCATCATGAGTTTCATTTCACCAATACTTTCAAGTGTTTCATACAAAGTTCAACATTTCTTTTCAACGTTTGGTGTTGCTAGAAATATTTTTTTTGAGAAGATATTTAAAACAGTCACACAGAAGTTTGTGATGTGATGTAAGTAATCTCGGCACTAGGTTTCTGTCCACTTGTCACTCAAACTTCTGGTGGATTCCGTCGTAATATCTTATGAACCCTGACGCTTGTTTGACACATGGTATTGAGTAGCATTATTGTCTCATGTCTCACTGAAGGATACAGTGTAGATGATGTTTTTATCACTTGGATTATAATGTGGTAAAATTGCATCATTGGTTAACTGCAAGCTTCTCCTCTTTCAGATACAGATGCTTTTAAAAAAGGCAAACCCAGTTACCTTGAACTAGATGATTTGGCAGGACAGATTGGTAAAGTGTGGAAGAGACTGGGAATTCGCCTTGGCATTCCTGATGATGTATTGGATGATATAACTGCTAATGCAGAAGATAAACCACTTGAGATGTTACTTCGCTGGACAAATACAACAACTTCGGCTACACCTTATCATGACCTCTACAATGCCTTGTGTCATAGTAGAGTTGGGTTGAATAACTTGGCCAAAGAATTTTGTTGTAAGGAAACTACATGATTCACTTTCTTACAGTACAATGTCTTGAACCAGGGCAGTCAGTAATTTGTGAAGTAGGCAGACCCCAACCCCAGCTACTTTTTTCATTTCCCCGCCTACTTGAAAAATAAGTGACAGCCCCGAATTAAGGAACATATTTCATTCTTTAAATCATATATTTAAGTAAAAACGTATTGTGGCAAACGTATCAAGATTAAAAGAAGTGTCTTTTTGAGAAAACCCTAAAATTATGATGCAAATCAAGGTGTTTTGGTTACTGCTATGAAGTCATCCCCATAGGTACAGATTTAGCTAAGGAGGGGCACTAAAGGTAACGTTATTTCCTCTAGGAGTTGTAGGAGCACCCCCTGTGAAATTGTGAAAATCTAAACAAGCTCACACAGGATTGCTATGCACTCTAGAGGCTTAGAGACAAAATTTATTGTCAGTTTTAGGTGCTTATCCAGTCCAAAAACATGAAGAAACTTTGCTCACCTACAGCTTGTAGGTTAATCTTTTAACCTTTTTTTGCATGTAGACCGAGTGGCAAGTGGTAGAAATTAAACATAAGTAAACCAAAAAAATAAAATAAAATAAAATAAATAAAATAGACTTTGCGAATGACTTTGTACTGGATTTTCAAGCCCCAAAATACACTGTAGTATAAATTACATCATGATGTAGGTTGAGCTTCTATTGAGCTAACCAAACAATTTGAAGACAAAATTCTGACAATATTGCCACAAAAAACAAGAACAGAGAAACTAAAAACTGTTTTGGGGTAGAGCTCTCTTGTAAGTTGAATATTTGATTTAAAAAAAAATCATATTCTATTGTGTTTGTTTTAATTAAATTAATTAAACAAACTTTCCAAAAAAGAGAACTTCACTAATAAGAATTATTTATCTGATACAATATCTAATGTTTTTCTGTAGCTATCCATAATTAAAGAACCACTACAGTGATGTCATGTTATTTCTATAAAGTGCAGTTCACTGTTGTGTATCATTTTCACCAGCACAGCCAAATTTGACGATGCGTTTTCCTTGCAGACATACCAGCTGGGAAGATAGAGTTGCCACGTTCAAGTAACCATCCAGATGCTAAACGACCCAGGTTTGCAGGTACTGTTGTTAACGATAATTGTAGTTGTATGGCGTGCTGAAGCCCACTGTCATGCTGTGATACTGTTCTTCATGATGGAATTTAACTGTGACTTAGCGATGAAAGTCAATTGGAATTTTCAGTCCTGACTGACACTTTCTCCATGTAAATATTATTATTGGTTATTTCAAAGAATAACCAATCAAACTGGCTTTGAGGGAGAATGGATTTTTTTGTCACTTGAGACGCCATCAGCTTTGGCATCATGATTGTACTCTGGGTAATTTCTTAATTATCTGTTGTTGTTTTTCAGTTGTTTATTCGTCTTTAATGTCAAAAAAGTTATATTATATTACATTTTTATATATTTTTTTCAGTGTAGCCTAAAAAAAGCACAGGGGTATTTTTGCCGCCGGTATAGCAAAAGCAAAGCTTATGGCCTAGGAATGTCACGGCCCTTGTGTACAAAATGGCATCCTTAATTGCTGGTGTGCTCGTGAAATGTATTGTGGGCTATGGCACTCCAAGGCCAAATGGTATATTCTTGTTTGTTTGTCTGTTCGTCTGCTTTTTGTTTGTTTTTGTTATACCATATACTTTTATTTTAGGTTAAATTGAAATACCGTAAATCCTCGAATTAGTCCCCCCCCCCCCCCCCCTCGAAAAGCGTCCCCTTCGAATAAGCACCCCTCCTATCAGCCGTAATTTAAAATAATCGCCCCCCCCCCCCCCCGAATAAGCGCTCCTTCCCTCCCCCCATTTTGTGGACGAATAATGAGACAACAGAGGATGTATAGATTTCGTCATGTAGTAGTGGTACATTGTTTCAGTTTGTAAACACGTTAAGTGAACACGTTGAACACGTTAAGTACTAACGGTGCCGCGATTGAAACTTAAGCTTTTTATCTCAATAAACAGCTTATGTTGTTTACGCGCAGAGAATGTATCAAAAAAATGATCATGTTAGGCCACGATTTGGGAAAAATTAAATAAGCCCCCCGCCCCTCGAATAAGCGCTCCAGGTCTTCTCCTAAATTTGAAATAAGCGCCCCGGGCGCTAATTCGAGGATTTACGGTAATATATATAAAAAATAAAAGAGAGGAAAATACCTACTTTCAGAATGAGAAAATCAATTGAGAAAAACAACAAAAAATAAAGAAATCATGCAAAAATTGCCAGGGCACCCATAGGCTACCATACACGTCAGAAGACGTTTTTGATGATTATCTAATGAACTGGGAAAATTTCTGACAAGTCAAACCTAAACAAGTACGATGGGATACATTTTACCAGAGATACCCACAACACATGTACGATTTTTTTTCGGTCATAATCCAAGCACAAAAATGACCCGTTTTAAACCAGTAGTAAAAAACTACTCTGTCTATTCGTTGAAAACTTTACCTACGGGAACAAAAGGAGCTTAGAGCCAAAAAAACACACAAAAGAGACCGAAAAAGGCCAAAAACCAGAGAAAGATGAATAGTGGTATTCTGTGTATCGATACCCTGAATAAGGTTTGGCAATTAGTGACACCTTTAGTGTCATATTTTTTTTCTTTTTGCATGGCATGACAAAAGTTTAGTTTAGCGTTTGTTCTGAACTCTGCAATTTCTTTTCCATTTCTCACTGTCATGGGAAATTTCTAAACATCATTTCTTAGGCTCTATGACTTCCACAGATTAGCTCTTTGCCATGTCTCTTCCATTTTTGGTCCAGTCTATTTTTTCAAACTACAACGATATTTGCCAAGTCATGTAACTGGAAAGAGAAAAAAATAAGTAAAAGATAAGCGGATTCCATCGTTGGCAGTTAAAATTCGGGCTATTTATAAGCCTGTGATGTCATATATTTTACCAACCCTTAACAATTCCATGCGTGAGATGCCAAATGAAGGTAACACGCCTCCGATCTACAGGAACAAAAACTTCATCCCTTTTACTTGGAGCTTTCCTGATTTTTCATTCTAACGCGCACTTGGGACTACTGTTGTACACAACTTCGAAGTAGTGTCGTCAGCAACGAGTATCTGTTATTAAGGGTCAACCTTTCATCCGTGCGCTTTGGTGTCTTCCCTTAAAGAAGCATAACCTTTTCTTCATCTGCCTGCTAACCATGCAAACTACCTGCACACTACAACAACAACTCTGACAACTCTTTTACCCTTGTTTTATGCCTCTTTATAAATTTGCCCTCAGTTCCGTTCTTAAATGTTAGCCCTCTTGTGACATGTTTTGAAAAATTCGGGTTATTAATAAAACCTTTAATATCATATACCGTAGGAACCCGTAACAATCCCATGGTTGAGATGCCATAGGAAGTTATCACGCCTCCGATCTACAGGAACAAAAACTTCAGTCATCCTTTTTTACTCGGAGTTGTTGCCATTTTTCCTTCTAAGGTGCGGTTAGGGACCATTACAGTACGTACACAAGCACAATATAGTGTCCTTAACAACCCCTTATCCGTGTGCTTTGGCTCCTCGCTTGAAGCAGTATAACCTTTACTAAGTCTGTCTGCTAACCATACAAACTACCCGTAGCTACTCAAGCGCGCGCTTGAGCTCCCCTCCATCTCCCGCACATGTTTTTTGACATGACAAATATTTTCAAAATCCTTCCCCTGCTCTTAATTGTTATCGCAAAATCTCGCTAAAACTTTCTGTGTGGAGATTAGGCGACTTAGGACGCGCAAGAAAAACTGCGAACCGGGGGAGGGGTTTGTAAAGATTTGTCTTGTCAAAAAACGTGTGGGAGAGGGAGGAGAGAGCGAGAGCGCGCTGGATGACGCGTTTGGGATTAGGGTAACAGAACGATCATGTTGCGAAAAGCTATTTGAGAAAAAATATGGAAAAAAAACTTTGGAAACGACGCTAAAATTCTCCGACTGTCCAGAAACTATTTAAAAAAAAAATGTTTTAAGTTGTAAAAGAATCTTTCGACTTCGTCTTGTCTTTGCTTAGTTTCGTGGAAGCTGGGAAATATAGAGATTCGAGCGAATATTTATACTCCCTGTGATTTAACTGCCGTATTCGTTTCTCGTTCTCACAGAACCCTTCAACCTTGAAAAGTGCCAACAAAAGCTGCAGTCCATATATGACACCATGAGCAAGGTGAAAATCATCCCGTGGGACGAAAGTTCTGCCATTCATATTGATGATCTCTACACAACGCTATCCTGGGTCAGGGATGACAGGAAACCCAGTGGGGTGACACAAGAAGAACTTGAAGACTACACCGACATATTCAAGGGCGACAAACATCATCCTAATCCAAAGCGACTTCTGGTGTATGGACGGCCAGGTATTGGAAAAACCACATTTTCCAAAAAGACTGCTTTCGACTGGTCGCAGCAAAGAAAAGAAATCCTAAAGAAATTTGATGTTGTGCTGCTGACTAAGTTGCGAGATGTGTGTGAGTTGAAAGGTATCCGTGATTTTCTAAGGGCTTCCAAACTGCTGGCTGGCGATGAAGTGGTTGATGATGTCTATGAATACATACTTCGTAATCAAGAAAAGGTGTTACTTATTTTGGATGGCTATGATGAGTACTTCTGTTCTGGAGAACAATCACCTGTCCGTGACATTTGGGAGGGCACGCAACTGGGTGATATCCACGTGATTATTACTACCCGAAAAGAGAAAGCTGACGAGTTAAGGTACCACAGCCGCGTTCAATTTGAAATAAACGGTTTCAAAAGTCACGATCAAGTCAGAGCGTTTGCGAGCAAGTTCCTGGGTGATGGGGAAAGAGTTGAAGAGTTTCTAACCTACTTAGTCGAAAGAGATCTGCAAGACTTGGCTGAAATCCCACTTCTTTTGTTGATGCTCTGTACAGTCTGGAAGGAAAACCACTTTAAGGAACTGCCAAAATCACGGGCTCACATTTGCCAAAATTTCATTGAAACTTTGATCCTCCACACTATCGCAAAAGATGCAAAAGCATCGCAAGAGGAAGGTATAGATGCCTACAATGTAGAGCTTTGTGGACTAGGCAAGCTTGCCTTTGACGCTCTTTTGCAAAATGTTCTTTCTTTTCCTTTTAGCAAACTGCCTGACAGCATTTTGAGTGAGAAATTAATCAAAGTCGGGTTGTTTCATGTCCTCAATGCTGCAACATTTTTGAAACGCGAGCAACATGTTCATTTCATTCATAAATCAGTACAGGAGTACCTTGCTGCTTCCTATCTCAAGGAGGAGTTGTTAAAAGAAAGTACAACCTGTCTGTCCGAAGTTGACTCTTTTGAAAAGATTGTCAAGATGATTGAAGTTCTTGGATTTGCCTGTGAGCTGTCAGCAGATGCGGCATGCGCCATTCTAAGTCATCTGGGGATCGTAGGAAAGAAGGAAGGCCTGACAGAGTACAACTTCAGTGAGACACCTTGTTTTCAAGACTTGTCTGGCAATCAAGAACAGTTTCTAACCCTTATCTCTCGTAGCTTTTTCTCATGCGCATCCGACAGGAGGCGTGATCTCTATCCTACATTTTTGGCTTACGTTGGTGGTGTTTTATTAATTGATTCTGACCAGCTGCATAGCGTTGCCAATGAGCACATGTTGAGGTCTGCTGCGGCGCCAGAGTTAATCTTCTTTGGCGGCCCACATACAGAGCAAAGCTATGGAGACCTAATCAGCGTACTAGAAGACCTCAGTGCAGTTATTGTCAGCTGTTCGGGCGAAAAGAAAGCTTCGGATATCCTAAAGAAGTATTCATTACCAAACGTACCGAGTATTTTTCTGAAGAAAGAAGAAGGGAAGACATACGTTTATATTGCTGATATTCGGCTTTTCACATTTCCCGCTGAAATGCTTAGGGAGCTCATGTCATTGCCAGAATCATCTCAGAGGAAGAAGCCAGTAGATGACCAATCAAATGAACAAGACGACAGTAGCGCTTTGTGTTTGACTGAGAACAGCACTGCTGATACTCAGACTACTCAACATTGTCTTTCCTGTATCAGGTACATTGATGTCGATGTTGAAGAAAGGCAAGAGATGGAGACGCTTATTGACGTCCTATCTTTTGTGACATCTCCACGACGTATACACATTACAGGGTCAGGACCTTTCACTGATCCTGTGTTGGTGGACACCCTGGTCTCACGTATTAACTTTACAAACAGACTTCATGTGTTATCACTTACCAATATCAATTTGACAGCCAAGCCTGCTACTGTCATCGCCAGATCTCTGTACCAGGCTCCTAACTTGTCTCGTCTCGACTTGTCATTTAACCCTCTTGGTGAAGGAGTAAGTGATGTCACGCGATATCTCAGCTGTGTTCCTCACCTGGACAGGCTGTTCCTTGATGTTGTTCAGATGACAAAGAAACAAGTGAATGATTTGAGTGAAGCTGTGCGTCAGACCAAGATCAAGCATTTGCGGTCAGATTACCATGTAAGTTTTGTGATTTTTGTTAGCATTCGTCTCAACTGTTTACCGTAATAATGGATGTTGCCGAGATATTGATTTGGCAATTGCAATATGTTTTGTTTCCTTGTTTTGCCGAACAAGCGTTAAGTTTAAAAAATTAAAAGACGAGGGCAAAGTTTTTCGGATAAAAAGTGCTATAAATCAGTCCAAATTAGTTTTTCTGATGAAAGCGTTAATTTTTCATGTAATATAGGGATGCAATATCTATTTTAGTTTATATGCGTACTTTGTTGTGGCTCTGCTGTAAACCTGTCTGTTTTGCTGGTACACTGATTTGCACTGGTATCGCTTGTCTTCTGAGACTCTATTGCGCATTTCTCGGCAATTTTTCATTCTCCATGGCATTTAAGGGAGTTAGAGTTAAAGTCATTTATCGGTTTTATATTCATCCCGAAACGACATTTTATGACGGACACCACAATAGAAATACATTTATTTTCTGGCAGCTGCTTCTTGCGCAAGCTTTATTTAAAGTTATAAAGTGTATTAATATTTATTATTATATGGCTTTGGCTTGTGGCCGATATAACGCGCGCTCTGATTGGCTAAGAGCGAGATCTGAGCGGTCATTATGTAGCCGTAATGCCCACGGGCCGATTACGGATTATGCAAATTAGGAAGAGCGCAGCTCTGAAAATTCAAGCGCATTGAAACCATGAAAGCCGATTAAAAACAGTGAGAGAAAGTAAATTTAATTCCGATTAGCTAAAAGTGTAGATTTTTCCGTAATAAAATTTATACAGAGGTCGTCTTTGACGTACCAGCCGGTAACCTTGGCGGGCACTAGTGAAAAACAATCAAAGTTTGCCGAAATCGCTAAGGGAAAAACACCATCATCTTTATGTGATGTGACCCATGCAGATATTTTTCCTGGTTTCAAAACGGATCATTCGATGATTACTCTGAATCTAGCTTTACACTCGAAGCCCAGAGGCAAAGGTTTTTGGAAGTTGAACACGTTCCTTTTATTCGAAATGAGATATGTCCAAGAAATTAAAACAACAATTGAAAGCACTGTGAACCAATACAAAGACGACACCTCAGTGAACCCAGCTCTGCTTTGGGAGATGATTAAATTAAAGGTGCGAGAAAAATCAATATCTTATGCTGCATACAAAAACGGCCTATCACCCTTTTGAACACTGATTACAAAATCGCAGCAAAATCTATTGCAAACCGAATTAAATTAGTACTTCCAAACCTTATCAATCATGATCAAACAGGATTTTTGAAGGGCAGATTCAAAGGCGAAAATATCAGACTCATTGACTCTATTATCCAATATGCCACAGAAAAGAATATCCCGGGCCTGTTGCTTTTTATTGACTTTGAAAAGGCATTTGATTCTCTCGAATGGTCCTTCATACATGGCACATTAAGATCCTACGGTTTTGGTGCTTCGCCAATTAACTGGGTGAAAACCCTGTATAGTCATACTGAAAGCTGTATTCTGAATAATGGATGACAAGTAATTTTTTTGAAATTCAAAGAGGTGTTAGGCAAGGCTGCCCGCGCTCACCTTATTTATTTATCCTATCGGCAGAGGTGCTGGCCACGGCAATTAGGAAAAATACTAATATAAAGGGAATCTCTGTAAATAATGTGGAAATTAAGTTAAGTCAGTATGCCGATGACACAACAGTTATATTAGACGGGTCACGTGAATCTCTCCTTTCATCCCTTGCAATGCTTGACGATTTCAACAAAGTCTCTGGTCTCAGACTCAATGATAAGAAAACGGAAGCTCTATGGATTGGCGCAAGTATTGGAAATGATAAAATTCTGTTATCAGGAAAAGAGCTTAAATGGCCAAAAGACAAAGTAAAATCCCTAGGTCTATGGATTTCAACAGATCCCGAACTATCTGCCTCTTTAAACTCTAATGAGAAACTTGAAAAAGTGAAAGAAATCCTAAGATGCTGGAAATACCGCCGACTCACATTGTTAGGGAAAGTCACTGTTATCAAATCACTAGTGGTCTCCCAATTGGTTTATCTACTCTCGCCTCTTCGCTCAAACTACAGGGTTTTAAAAGAAATAAATGATTTACTCTACACTTTTCTATGGAATGGCAAAGGCGACAAGATAAAACGGAAGGTAATGATCAATGATTTCGGTGGTGGTGGCCTAAAAATGATTGATATTAGTTCCTTCAATAAATCCCTCAAAACCACACGGATTAAAAAATATTTAGATAACAACAATAAGGGAAAATGGAAAATCTTTTTTGATATAACCCTTAAAAAAATATGGCTGTCAAAACTTTTTTTCCTACAACCTCAACGTTACAGACACCTTATCGACAATAACAACTTCGGATGCCTTTTAAAAGAACTGTTAAGAATCTGGGCGGAAGTTAACTTTGAACCTGAAATAACATCGAAAGATCACTTTCTGGATCAACAACTTTGGCATAACTCCCTAATAAAGATAGCCAACAAAACAGTTTTTTTTAAAAAAATTGGTCATTAAGGGAATAACTCGGGTGAAACATCTTTTAGGACCGGACAACAACTTTCTCTCGTTAAATGATTTCCGCTGTAAGTATGAAATAGACCCTCGCCCTCTCAGCTTCTACGGATTAATATCGGCTGTAATGTCTCTTCGGACTGATTCTAATTTTCAAGATTTACAGAACACCGACCACGAATATGAGCCACTTACAACAAGAATTTTGCAGGTCAAAAAAGCAACTACAATAATATATAAAAAACTGATTAGTAACAAGAGTTTAACCCCCGAGTCAAGTCAAAAGAAGTGGCTAGAGGATTGTGGCCTACCAATAAATGACAACATAAATTGGAATGCTGCCTATCTTTTAGCTAAAAAATGCACAAAGAGCACTAAACTGATAGAGTTTAAGTTTAAATTCTTACATAGACGTGTACCAACCAATAACGTTTTATTTAGAATAGGTCCAGGGCGATGAAAAGTGCAGTTTTTGTCACACCTCCTCTGAGTCAATAATTCATCTTTTTTGGTCATGCCGCCAAACATCTCACTTTTGGAATAAACTTACTGAATGGCTGAAAAACTTAAATTTACTTCCTAGAGATTATGCTTTGACAAATATTACTGCTTTGAGTCTGAGGCCAGATATCTCTCAATTTGCGCTTCCTGTAAATTACTGCTTTCTCTTAGCACGATATCACATATGGCTCGCTGAAACAAAAGATGATCATCCAAATCTTACGCTTTTCATATGCACACTAAAATCACAATATGAGATAGAAACAAAAGTGGAGACATGCAGAAATGGAAACCTCTTACAGGATATATGAGGATTTAATTAATATTTTAGATTTTATTTTCTGTAGGGTTATCTATCTCCTACCCATTAATCTATTTCTAATCTCCTGTCAGATGCATAACTCATTTTACTTTTAATGTACCACATGCCTTTGGTCTGTTTTTTATGTTTCTGTACTACAACCTCAAGCTGTAATGATAACTAGCTATTTTTCTTCTCAGTTTTTTTTTTCTTTGCCCCTTGTCGTCACTGTATTTCTTAATTGTGTAAGTCGTGTAACTGTATTTGTTAGTAATGTAAGTCGTTTACTTATTGTAATTTAAATAGTGGAAATAATTAGAGCAATATAATGTAAATAGAGTTAGTGTTGTAAGTAAGCATTGGTTTCCCTTGTGTTATTGCAAATTTAAAAAAAAAAAAAAAAAAAAAAGATCTGTCATGCATCCTGAGCAGAGCACCACGAAGAAACTTATAAGTTATCATCTTAGTCACAACAATTACCGAAATATTGAACTCCGTCACAGTTCTCATCAAATAGATTCTCTCGTTTTAACACAAGCAAGTGTAAATCAGCTTCCAGGATCATCAGATGTACACAATCGGGCGGTTTCGGTCGGTAGCAGTGTTTCTGATAACTGCAGGAAGTTTTAGACGTTCAGAAGGCTTGAAAAGTTCATCTATAAATCCCGGAATGAAGCAGGCGAAGATATGTTGTCGAAAGCGAATGTGAAGATCGAGTTATTCTGAGCAGTGCATTCTGAAGCATTAGTATTTTCTTTCACCGAAAGACCATTTGTTTGCACTATTTTGAAGCACTTTCTGTCTTTTCTACAAGCGTTGACGTTTCGCCACAAAAGTCGGAAAAACTCCCCCATCAAGTTGTGGCACCACGATACTAAAATACCTTTTTGAGGCTGGGACAATCATTTTTCCCGTAAAGAAATGTGTACTTTTAACGGAAGACGTAATACAGTGGTGAAGTTCACTGACTGTATAGGTTTGCCCTGGGTTTGAGACGATGAATGAATCGGTAAACACGCGCATCGCCGGATGTAAATTGACGACTTCCGCTCGAATAATTTTTTCTTTTCTTTAAAGTGCCACTGAAACGAAATTTTCGTACTCTCTTTTATTATCCCAATCTATAGCTTCA
>NC_138154.1:15797081-16012081 GCF_964199315.1 Orbicella franksi
TTTTTTCTTTCCACATCACTGCGCCCTCAAACATCCACCAAGAGCCGATGCGAGGTTCAATTCCACCTGTTACCATCCTACCCCGGGCATTCCCCGGGTAGGATTAGACATTACTTAGCGGCTTATTCGCCGTCCCCAGGCACGAAAACGTCCCGGGACTCAGATCTACCTTAACTATGTCTGTATGTGCAGTAAGGGTGGCAATATTGGTTTCTGTGCAATAGCAAAACCATGCGTTTTGTCAAGAACGCCACGCTTTAACGAAGGATACTACGTTGAGTAAACTATATACCATTTATTGAAAAAAGAACTGATTTATATTCCATACAACATTGACGATCCAAAAAAGTAAAGATAATACTGAGTCATGTATAATGTTTCAAAGTGAAAAAGCTGTTACTAAAACTCTGACTTTCTTCAAACAAATAAGGTGGAATATGATCAGAAGACTAACAAAAATTGTACTCAATATACAGGTGGTCGATCTGTAATAATGTATAACTTTTGATTTTATATTTTTATTAAATAAACTTACCTTGAAATATGGGCTTTAATTTAGAAAGATTGTTTTGTTCCAACCAAGCCAAAACAAATTAGCGGCTTTCCTACAGAAAAACTCACTACGTCCGGCAAGCGGTGCGTCGCCATTGCGTTTGATAAACCACGAGCACAAAGCAATTTTTTGATTTGCCCGGCTCCCTACCCTCGGGACAAGACCACCGTAAACAAGAGCCGATGCGATGCGAGGTTCAATTCCACCTGTTGCCATCCTACCCCGGGCATTCCCCAGGGCACATGTCCCAGAGGTTTCCGGGGGGGGGGGTGGTAACAGGTAGAATTGAACCACGCACAAGTATCAGAGCCCGTGGCGTAACAGAGATGACAATTTTTTAAAGCCTTTTTCAGACTTCTTTTCCGATTCGTCAACATTTTGTCGCCAGAAAAGTCTTCAACGAACGTGTCTGAAATAAATCTATTTATGCTAAGAAAATTCTGATAGACACGAGAGTCAATTACTGAGGCCTGTGACATAAAAGAGTGCAAATTTGTGAAAGTCTGTTTTGGAAGTGATGTCTTCACCGACTCGTCAACTTTCTTCCGAAAAATAAAGAACAGCGTGTGGGAAATTCGCGAACGGCACAACATCCAGGTGGTGAAGGGCTTTTTGATCCAGTACGGCTCGCTTCTATTCTCCTTTGCAGATGTTTAAAAGGGGTCAGCACCACCCTACCCATCCCCCCCCCCCCCCGCCCCTACTGTTTAAAGTGTGGGACTGACGCTGAAAAGGTCTGAGAAGGAGACTGGCTTTCTTGAATGCATCTAGAACTTTAGACAAGTTCAGGACATTTCTTTAAGTGTCAAATCAGGTTTTTGACCTTTTCCATTTTCTAAACGAAAGAACAAAAATATAGCTTATCAATTTTTGATCTTCTTAAATTGACTCCGTTTGGGAAAACAAGTTGATCTACTACATTCACACACTTCAAGAACACAGGCTGCTTCATGAACGGGAAGTGGAACTGAAGACCCTCTCATCCACCCACCCCTGTGACACAAAATCCTCATCCTCGGTCTCATCAGCTGCCTCATTTAGATTATCTCAGTCACCTAATTCAAAAGTTATTGAAAAGGCTGATAAATAAATTCCAACTTAGTTTATTGCTTGCAGGCGATACAAAGATAGTGGCTTGCATCTTGTTAGACAATTCCCAATCCACTGCGATTATAGTACGTTTTACCCGTGTGGTTTGATGACCAAAGACATCCTCCTCACAGTGCAAAACGTTCTGAAAGCATCTTCTGTCGCGGATATATATTACGCCGGATTTTGCTTTTTTTATTCTGGCCTTTCGTGAACTAACTTTGATCTGAATCCCTTCCGACTAAACAGCGGCAAAAACCTTTTGAGACAAACAAACAGCCGTATTAACTCTACATCCTTTTCCTATTGGATTGGTTGTTAGAAAATAACTTGTAGTTATAGCAGCTTAAGTAAACACTAATTAGGGAAAGGGATTGATAAACTATAACTCAATATAATTATGTGGCGCACCGACAGAAGTCTGGACTTAATAAAATGTCTTCAAGAGTTCGTGAGGGATGTGAAGATCTAGCTGACTTTTATGATAATATTAATGTAATCTGTGGCTCCGCCATACCTCTAAATGTCAATAATTAATATTTGAATATGAAGCACTTTTTAAGGGAATGTAAATTAAGGATTCTTTACTTTGTAGAAAGCGTTTCAACCGAAAAGCTCATAGGCTTTTTTTTTTCAGTGTTGAAGGAAGAGTATTTTTTTCTGGAAATTACCTAATGTAAAAAACTAAAAAAGGGCGAACGAGTACAGATTTTATTGAGCCCACAAAGCTTTGGTCAGCAACTAATGGCTAGTGTGTGTGGATAGAGACGATGGTGTTTGACAATGTTTTGTGATTTATGACAGGAGATTGATGGGAGCCCCAAACCTGAACATAAATGGCCACCTGAGGACTTCTGGACATCTGAGGGCTACTTGAAACGTTGGTATTGATCAAAAGACGAGCTGCAGACTGAGACATCAAGTGAATCAGAAGACGAGCTGGAGACTGGGACATCAATTGAATCAGGAGACGAGCTGGAGACTGGGACATCAATTGAATCAGGAGACGAGCTGGAGACTGGGACATCAATTGAATCAGGAGACGAGCTGGAGACTGGGACATCAAGTGAATCAGAAGACGACCAGGGACCTGGTGATTAGAATAAGATTTTATCGGTTGCTGTAACAATAGGCTAACATAAGCTGCACAAGAGACTGAACAAGAGGACCAGCAAGAGACTGGAACGGAGCAAATGGTCATGTGATCAACAAAAGGAGCAGAGCAGCAGGAACTGTAAGAAGTCCACACACCTAGACCTTAAGGTGGTATGGGTACATTTATGTCAGTTATGTCTTAGCACAGTGGTCAAGTGTACTGCGCGCGCGCAATTCCCGCCAAAACTGACGCTGACAAGTGCAAAGTCTCTCAATCTGTTTTAAAATCCTTTACTTTGAAGCAAAAACTACTGAAATCGAACGCTTTGAACGCCAAATGTGCACACATAATTTGATGATTGTTGTCTACCAGTTTTGCCGCCTCATATTTTTGTTCTGTGTCGTTGTATTTTATGTGAGATTCTCAGACAGACTTAAACATTTCAAGGCAATGAAAATCGGAAGTCCGAAGTGGCATTCATTTGACCGCTGTGTCTAAGGCGTGTAGGACTGAGACTGAGTAATGTAATCTAACACAGGAAAACCATGATGACGCGAAACAATGTAAGCACAGGAAGATGTCACATCAAAATAGAAATGAAAATAGTTATCTTACAGACATTGCTTATTTCACATGCATGTCTTGCTTTTGCGATGTTTGCTGGACACTTCTCGGAACTGAGTAAGTTTATCATTCTCGGGAAATAATTGGGTGATCATAGCATGAGACCCAAGCTTATTTTCCAGACGTGGGTGTTTCGGTGCGCCCGCGATCCTCTGTGCATGCTGACCGAATCTTTCCCAAACCCCGAAGATTTTCTGTTCTAGTCCCCGCCCCAGATGAACGCGTTTTCAAAGATAAAAATGTTCACCTGACAAACAAGATAAATCATTGTGGGTAAGATAACTTGTTTTAGCTCTAATTTAATGTGAGAGTCCACTGTCTGTGACAGTTGTTAAATCATTGCATTTGTTTCTTCCGAAAGCTTCATTTCAAGATCTTTAAACTGTTTTCTGTCAGTTTGTATTTGGGCGTGCAGGATGTTCATTTGATGTTATGTTGCTTACGGCCTGGTTCAAGCGTCGTGCTTTCATCATAGAGAACTCCATTGATGAATTAAGTTCAGCTTTGCATGACTGTGGATTCTAACCCACGACCTCCCAGATACCGGTCTTAGCTCTAACCACTGAGTAACGGACAGACTCTTGGTGAGCTAGGCCATTTCACTAAACGATGGCGACCCTGAGTACATTTATCCATACTTGTTGACGGACGAAAACCGTAAAAAACGCACAGAAAAGTTCTGTAAACTTAGTCAAACCTTCACACAATGTGTTAGTATACGAACGAATGTCGCAAAAATATGTCTGTGGTTGGTTTTTCTGACTGTGTTTAGTTCTCAGCGTATTGTGGTAAAATGTAGAGCCGCCATCTTTTTACTGCAGTGAACTGAATTCAATATGACGATAGCGCGGTGTTTTAACCAAGCCTAACATTGTGCATTTGCTAATCTTAAAGCATCTTTTCATTTTGCACTTTGTCGTGAAAATAAGGACCTGTACCTTGTTAAAATGTGTGATTTAAAGCTAAGGAGATGGCAAAGAGAATATTTCATTTAATACATAATCTTCGACGTTTCAATGTCATCGTCGCTTATTTCTCAAGCCAATGTTTTACAAACAGGAAGAATGGTTAATAAATGCCTGTGTGAATTAACGATGAACCGAGGATAAATAACTCGCAAAAAATTTCGGACGTTTCATTTTGGACACTTGCTTGAAACATAGCTAACGTAAATTTACGCCTGCAAAACACGTTTTAGACTGAAACAACATCTGTGAAAATGATATTTTACCTGCATCTTCAAGGTTTTACAGATACATCGACGGGAAAATAGGGAAAATTCTGTCTAAGCCGATTGGTATCTGAAGCAGTGTCTCAGTTAGAGTTCTCTCCATAAAGGAAACTAGCTGCTTTGAAATTAAAATCATCCGAAATTTTTTGCACGTAATGTAGGTGAAAACTGTAATGATGAAAGGTCTGGCGAAAAAAGAAAGTGTTGGTCACTTTGCGATTCAATAACACAGTAGCAACATTAAACAAAATGATTTGAATGGATGTAGAGTTCATTATATTGGATCGTTGCCAATTTGTAACTACGTTTTGCACAGGCAATTAAACCGTTATCTGCTAAAGTTGTAAGTATTAGACTTGATGGTGAAGAGTACATTGAGACATAGCCAAAGATTATGTCATCTGTTGTCAAGATAACATTGTCATTGTGAATTTTAGAAATTGAACACGGGTGGATGTTTGAGAAAACGAAAATGCTGTGGAAACACGAGGCGTGGACGAGTGTTTCCACTGGTCTTTCCAGTTCTCACAAACATTCCGTCATGAATGTTTCATCAGTCAGTGAAAACTAGGAAAGGAAGCTTGTACTTTCTTTCATGAAATGAACTTTGGAAATATTTTCCCTTTTCATAGCGTTTTGATGGTAGTTTTTCAAAGAATATTAGTTATTAGTGATAGTGTTAAGTTGACTTGCTTATATCATAAATTAGTATATACCACACAAATGAATAGTGCTTTTCGCGCGCTCTGATTGGTTAACTCGGAAGTGGTTAGCAAGTACTATTCACCTCCAAGCAGCCGGCGCGAGAGATTTCAAAATTTCCGACCGCTTGACACACATAAAATAACGTTTTGGTCCGCTAATTATTCAGCTTGTGTGGTATATACTAAAGCAATTATTCACCTCAGTGTCGGTGAAAGTGATGGATATTTACCTCGCCGCTTTTGCGGTTCTGTAAATATCCACCACTTTTCCCGTCCACTTCGGTGAATAATTGTTAATTATTTTTGTTTAGATTTTGTCGGAGTAACTGTAGTGAAATACCAGTTAAGTTATTGTAGTCAAGGATGCTGTTCCTATTAATTCTAGTGGTAACATCACTGTAAACAACATCGTCTACGTCAGTTTAAAGATGTCTGTCTCGTCGAACCCTTCTTGACCATAAATTAAAGTTTCTAAATCAGTTATTTGTAGATTTGATTTGCTTAATTGCATGCCTGTGGGGCCATTTATAAATATGTTAGAAACATATTTTTGTGTATTTATAATTTAAACAATTGGGAAAAGAGAAATGAATGTACAGTTGTTTGAGAGCTCTCTGGCAAGATTACCTTTCAAATATTAGCTAGCCTGATGAATATTTTGCAAAAGAGGTATGTAGGCACCTTTGCAAAGTAATTTACTTTCACTCAAACACAATAAAGAGTTTTGTCTAACTCGCGGAAGAGTTCATCTTGTGTTTGTTGTCCACAATGAAGGGGCGTTTGGGACGAGCGCGCGACAAAATAAAAATGAAAAGTATTGGGACGAGTGAAGTCGTGTTTCGAAAAGATGATGAATGTAGGGGCGGATCTTCGCTTTGCTACTGCCAATGTTGAATATTGCATTACCACTTTGGGATGGAAAAATCCAAAGACCATACGTATGGGAAGATTATGATGGAGACTAAATAGAGCCTTTATGGTTATACACTCTTTTATATTACAATACATTTTATAAGAATATTGGTGTTGAAATTTGCAAAAGTTTAAGAATATTTTAAGAATAAACTCAAGGCTGAGATGTTGAAAAGAACATCATTTTTTGTGTTGAAAATTTGTAAATAAAATTCAATAATATATATATTTTTTTACCTAAACCGTACAAAATTCTCTCCTTTTCGAAACCGCAAAACCAGCACCAGCTGTGTGGGTGTTTCGAAAACTCAGACCTCAGACCCTTGAAAAACTGAGACCATCCAGTGTCTCGAAAACTCAGACCCTTAAAAAATTCCAGACTCCATAATTTTTAACGCATATGTTGTAAACACACATACGTGCGCAATTCAGTCTCCGGTTGCGACTCGACAGATCTACCTGTTCATACTTTTCGTTACAAACAATTATGATGAAAATGAAAAATAAAAGTCGCAAGACAGATATTTCATCGCTTCAAGGGAGCTAAGCTCGATTACCAGCCGCTGTGATCGGGAAAGGAGCCCGCGCTCCTCCCTCGAGGAACGTAGACCAGACACGAGAGAGCAGCGGAAATCGAGCCTACCTTGCGCCTCGTTGGCAAAGAGATCAAGACAGGAAGCGCAGGGTTTAATGTTCAGGAGGCAGAGGAACAGTCGTACAACTCCACGTACATCCAACACAAATTGACTTGGACGAAGGAGAGAAGCTTGGGGAGAAGGCAGAATTGCTTTGTCTTGTTACCATGCTCGCGCGTCGCGCCCCCCTTTTTATATCGTGAACTGCTAACCACACGTCTCCAAGAAGATTTCCACCGATGTTGTTACTACTGCAACCACGATTTCTGCAATTTTTGTTTTATTTTTGTTGTTATTAGATTTGATTAGTAGTAGATTAGTATCTTAACGTGTATGAATAAAGTGTATAAATAAAGTTAAATAAATAAATAGATAAATAAACCAAGGTCTGGGAAAAGGAAGAGGTTTACATTTTGAAGACGTTAGCGGCACCCGATTTTCGGAAAAAAATCACCATTGGAACGTACTAAATTACGCTGTTAAAAACGGGAAAGTTGGATGCTAACAGGAGTAATACGATAACAGGTTGACGGAAAATAAGGCATATGCTTGCACAAATTTTGAACTTCTTGATATTTGGTTGAAAAAACAAAAAACGCGCTTTTGAATAATAATAATAAATAATAATAATAATAATAATAATAATAATGAATTACTGACAATAAATTGTGAAAGCTGTGTAGTAAGACATAAATTTTTCAAAGCAACGAAGATGTCAGGTAAGTGCACGGAGAGTTTTGTAAGTACAACTTGACACCGAGAGTGAGTTTTTCCCCGTCCATATAAATTCACTGCGTAATCTATTTTTCAACATGACGTTTTCAAATTTTCCTGCATTTTAAGGTCCAGTCATCTTGATGATTTCGTTCGTTGTGAAGGCAAAGAAACCTTTTGACTCGGGGGAGAGGGGTACTCCCTTGTATACACTGCATGGGTATGTGGGGCACCGAAGGTTATGATTTTTTAGCAGTGTTTTGGTTTAAAAAACGGAGTTGAGTTTTACCATTTTGGTCTGAAATAGCTAGGCTGTGTTTTTACACGCTTGCCTGGAATTGAGTATGTTGTTTATATTTAAAGCAATTAATCTTTATTCATTAAAATCGGGGAATTATAAACCCTTCTCAAAGGGAAGCCGATGCTTGGTGACAGGCGTAAATGTATTAGAGATATGACCTGTATATATTAGTGTATATATTAGAGACATGCTGAGTTTTGAGGGGTGAAGCAGGGGTGGCTCGATTTGTGGGTCAGTTCTGCTGTAAAAAATTATACTTTGGAGAAGTGTCACGTACTGAAGGAAAGAATACGAGGGTAGCCCAAATCTAGGTGTTTGGTTAGTTTAGGAGCAGCGCACAGAAAACGGCGAGAGAAAAAATAAGAGTACAGCACTGGAATCCTCTCCGCATTTCTCTCTCGCCGCTTTTGTAAACGTTCTCAACTAACCGAACGCAAAAGCCTGGAATCGAACTTTAACTGTATAAATCGTAGTCCACGCTGTGTAATATACAGCCCGTACCAGTACGGGGCAATCAAAATGCTCTAAATGTTAACTCGATAGTAGCGGACACTATGAACGAAGAGTGATCTAATCTATAATTTAGTTACAAAGAAATGACAACTGCTTTTGATTTTGGAAAGCTCTTTATTCTACACTCTACGAACTTGAAGATATCACAAGCAAAACCCCTACAACTACTCCATGTGCTTCAAGTTACTGCACCGTCTCCCGTTTCTACGGCGCCTGACAGGGCTTCCTCTTCCTCAGATGCCCTGAAAAATTATATTACACCTTCATCACTGAATGCTAGACTACGAGTAGTCGGCTTTTGTTCCTGAAATCCTCCACGCGTGGAACTCAGTTAATATTATACAAATTAGGGAAAGAAATGAGGAGGGAATGGGGAGAGGAAAGAAAAAATCCTTTCCCATTTTTCTCCTCACCTGCGCTTCTCGCGGCTCGCCGCTTGATCGAGAAGCCTAGTTCTCGCAGGCTAGGAAAAGAAAGAGACTGCTCGCAGTCTAACTGAAAGCCCACACCTTGATTAACTTAAAATTTAAATGGTATAACATTTTATTGTCTATTTTTTTAACTGAATTCCTTGCAAAAGAGACTCGCAGTTGGTCGATTCTTGGAAACTAAAAACATAATGCTCCTTCTGAGCCAATAAATATAGCTTATGCCCACTTCTCAAACTTATTTATACTACATCAAGTTAAAAGAAATAATAACTATCAAATGCTTGGAAATATGTATTGATCAACAGAAACTTTTGAAATTTCATTTCTCCATTTTTTCTTTATTTAGTCTTTAGATATATCAAACAACCGACAAACTGCTCGCAAAAATCCGGGGACAAATATCCGAGCATATTTTCCAAATACATCTCACAGATAGAAGATGGAGACCCACAACAGAAGCTTGCGGAACACCATACGATAAACTCGAGCAAAAGGAAGGAATCTCATGTCCCAAGTAGAAAAAAACTGTTTTCGATTAACATCATTTTTATTTCAGCCCTCTCTCACCTTGATCGGACAGCCGTACAGCTCAGCACGCATGCTGATATGGCTGTGCCATGTCAACGGATGGATTCGGACAAAACGGGCATGGAATGGCGGGAAGATCTTGTGAACAACAATGGAGTCCCGATCAAAGTTGCCCCGAAAAACCTGAAATAAAAAATGAAATTAAATAATAGTTAAATCACAGATTTGAAATAAATTACTGAATAGTTTGTTCGCTATCTTGTTGCCGAGAGCAGACTGCTAATTTAGACTAGTCAATATTCATATTCTCGTTATTAGACTGGAACTAGCTTGCAATGGAGGCTCAGGTATTAGTTGTAGACTAGTTTATGTGATCAGCGTGACTCACATGTGTCACGCGTTGTCGGCTTCAATACACCAGTGACAGCTGGAAAGAAAGCCGACTTCGAAAAACAACTTAAACCTTGGCCTCGCTATTTCATACACAACTTCATCCGATAACTGTTATATAGCATCAATCTTGCTACTTTATGACACACTTAGTGACTAATGACTCAATGATACCCTGATAAAACGTACAATGAGATTATGAAATCTCGAGCACGTAATCTCATTTCTTTAGTATAAATCTACTAGTCTTTTAAAATTTAAACAAAATTTCGAAACTGCTACTTTGAGAACACAGGGAAGCAGCAGATCGCATACTGCTAGGCTACTCACAATCAACCACAGAATAGATAGTGGGTAGCGTAGCCAAGCAGAGAATGGCATTCGTGATAGAACGTTAGTACATTTATACATAAAAATCTAGTGGCCCTCTTTCGCACAAAAATAGATCTGTCTACAACATATTTCTTGGAACATCAGAAGTAAAGTTACAACGAAGAAAAGCAAAGAAAATAACGCACATTTTGGTTTCACCAAGTTTTGTTTTGCGTTCCTAGCTAATTATCACTTAAGTTACTGGTCCCTACTCGTCTCTCTGAATTCGAATTCTAGTGTTTTTATACGCCATCCTTTAATCTTTAACGCTTGTTAATCAAAAAAGTAGTGTACAAATCGCTGTTCGGATCGTCATGAAATATAAGCGCATAAATGACAACCTTATTTCCCATCCTATATTCTACTAGGACAGGCTGAAAATGAATCAGAGACGAGGAATCATAATGAATTCAAAACTATTACCTTCTTTTTACCCCGCACTGTATACTGAACCCAAAAAGAACCTGCGAGGCTGTAAGACAGCGAGTAACTAGTTATCCATTAAGAAGCATCTTGTCTTCCTTGGGTCGCTACTTTAGTAGCGGTTGTGGGAGTTCCCAGATCAATCTGCAGCCATTGCTTGACGTTATTCGTCTTGGCACACCAGGATCCTGCCTTACCTGAAGCAGCTGCCAAGTTTAAACGGGCAAGCGTGGCCGCATAGGCAGCGCTGAGAACAGTTGAGGCAGTCAAGGCACTGTCTGGAATCCGGCCATCTTCAATCCCAAGTGACATGGAGCACTGATAGCCTAAAGATAAAACGATAGTAACAAACATGATGAATAAAATGATCATTAGGGTGTCAAGGGCAGCTAAACTTCCTTCAGTCTGAAGGAGATAAATGCAAACAGTCTTGTTTTGAAAATCTGTTTCTGTTAAAAAAGAAAAACAGCTTTACAAACTTCCACAATTTCTTTCGGTTAATTTACGACTTTACAAGAGTAACGTTGCGCTGGATTACGTAAAGATCTAAGAATCTTAATTAAATGCAGTATTTTCTAAATGTAATATTTTCCGATATACTTATTGACATATTTCTGTTTGCTGCAATTATTAGCCCCCAAACTCTAGACCGTTTTTCGCATTTTAGATTGCATAATAGTAAAAAAAATAATATTAAAAAAACAAATATATCGCGAAAATTCAACATTTCGTCGCCAAATGTGCACTACAAAATATAAAAAATACAATCCTAACCAACAGCAAATAGGCACTAAATTAATTTAAAAATTAGTGACCTTTATAACTGGGTTAAAAAAAAAGTTGCCAAAAGTTTTGCTTTGGTTACACTGTACGCAGAATCTTAAAACTCGAAAATTTGAGTAGGATCACTCGGTACTTTACTTTCAGATGCAGGTAAGACCAACCATTTTTGACACGTAGATCCCTTATAACAACTAACCCTCTGAATATTCAATGAATCTCTCCTCTACTCACTGAAAATTTCTAACAATATGACGCTTTTGACGTCATTGCAATTTTGCGTGCAGAAGTCTTTTTTTTTTTCGTTCAGCTATGTATTAATGGAGTTTTCATGCTACTAAACATAGCAATGAAAGACAAGATAATGTCCAGACAAATTAACCAGTCTGGTTAATTTGTCTAAAGCAAAATTTCAATGGAACGGGTATGCCATCAAGGATCGTTTTTCGGTCCCTTACTATCGAACATTAACCAGAACGATATGTCAGCTCATGTTAAAGACGCAAATTTAACCATGTATCCTGATGATCACCAAATGTACGTCAAAGGAAGGCACCATGAAACAGTAGGACGCAGATTGAAAACTCATGGCCTGCAAGCACTGTCCTGGTATTCGAATAATTTTCTCCTGGCCAATCCAGACAAGTGTCAGTCTCTAAACATCAAATCTATGGAAACTCGATAAGAACAAGAGCGACAAAACACTGAACATAAACGATCTATACATTGTGAACACTGAATTAATCAAACTACTAGGAGTTCACATAGATGACAATCTCAACTTTACTGAGCATAGTGGCAAATTATGTACTAAGGCAAGCCAGAAAGTTGGAGTACTCTCTCGTCTTTTAAACTTTTAAGTTTAAATACCCTGCAAGGCTAAGCTGCTACCGTATAAATCCTTTATACTCCCTTACTTAACTTACTGCCATCTAACCTGGCATTTTTACAAGTTATCAGACAAACGGAAGTTAGAAAGAAAACAAGAACGAGCCTCAAGGGTGATATTTAAATCCCACTCCGATACATATGAATAACTTCGGGACGTGCTGATAAACCTTCTCTATATCATAGACGGCTTCAGGATCTCACAGCACTTGTGTACAAAGTCAAACATGGTCTTGTACCTGACTGCGTTTCCGATCTATTTGTCCGCAAAGGCCCTACACACTCGCTGTGGAATAGTGAATTCGTATTACCACGTTTTAGAGCTATACGCTACGGCAAACACTGTTAGATATCTCGGGCCATTCTAACCGTCAAAACTTACCAAAAATCAAAGAGATTCGACTAGTTTAGCTGTTTTTCTAAAAAGAAAATAAGAAAACTGAACCTTGCGGACATTTTAACTAACAACAGCAATTGCTGTCATCTTTGTAGCCAATAGAATTATTTTAATTTTTACAATTTTATCTTGTACATAAGCTAACATAGGATCTCTCATACTCATTAAGTTTTTTATCATTTTCCTGTAAATATTCAAATTTTAAAAGTACCGTTTGTCAATTAGTGTTGCCATTTTACTAGCGTCCCCAATTAGTCAAATAAAGGTTTTACTTATACTTACTTACTGGTTAATGGAAACTGAGAGCGGACGAAGGTCAACATTTAGATTTATCCATCGCCAGGTGACCATAAATTAACCAATAAGAGCGCACGTTAGATTCATGCAACTGAACACAAGCCACATAACAAAATGTTTTATACACCGGCTATAATTACCTTCCTGGCAGCCGTACACTTCTGCTCTCGTGCAAATGTGACCTGACCAAGTCTTGGGGTGGAAACGAAGATACTTGGCTTGAACTGGCGAATGCAGAGAATGATAAACTGGAGTGTTACGGTCGATGTTACCTCCAAACACCTGGCAAATTCGTAAGGCTCGAATCAAATTTTTCCAGAAAAAAACATAGCGTTATAATGACAAAGTTTAAGCCCTTTCCCATGCAAGCCTTCAAGCATTTATATTTGATGACGTACCTACAAAGACACTGACAACTTAAGTCTCTTGGTTGTGTTAATTCATAGGCACGATAATATTTCTGCTCATACCATGTGTCACGGATCTATTTTGTTACTCAAAAGGGGGAATTGTACTTTGCCCCTTCACGGCTCGTTGTCGACCGAAACGGAATGTCAAAAAGCTCACCGACGCAACCACAACAGAAGAAGAGAGAAATCATTTTATTACTCACACCTGTATCTTCATGTTCCCTAAAGAGGAAATCAAGATGACCTCAACCAAGATTGTATTTTATACCTTGATCTGTCCATCAACAAGTCTGTACCAGGCCCAATGCGATCCGTCCACACTGTAGGACAAACTGTAGCTCGTTACTCGGTCATCACCATCATACTTCCCCTGAGTCGCCACTTTGGTGACTGTCGTTTCCCGGCCAAAATAAACCTGCAGCCATTCATTACCATTGTTAGTTCGCGTGCACCAGGCACCGGCCTTACCCGAAGCTGGGATCTTGTTAAGCCGGGAAAACTGGGGAATGTGATTGGCGCTATGATAGGTCGATGCTGATATCACGCTGTCGGGAAGATGGCCACTCTCCATTCCCAGAGGTAGAAAACAGCTACGAGCTGTTAAAAAACCGGAAAATGGAAATATTACAGAAGACATATAAGGAAATTCACATATATAGTACCTGAGTTTCTAAAAAGGACAGTAAGTCATAGCCTTGAATACTGTAGACCCGGGACCGTAGGGTGGCTTATAATAACATGCAATGACCCTCCATTGAAGTGACAAAAGGAAAGTGTGTTGATTTCTTATCGCTGTGATGCCGTCACCAAACCAATCCGTCTACCGTTAGAAAGTGCTGATTTGAACAGTGACACAAATTCAACTCTATCGTCAGAACATGTTTTCTTCTGCGAAGTTTGGTATAACAAAAACAAACAAAGAAAAGAAATTGATCGTTTTACCTTCTCTGCAACCATAAATCTCTACTCGCATCGAGATGTGACCAGCCCAAGCTTTAGGATGGAACCGAACACTTCTGGCAAAAACCCGAGTGTCTGGATTGAAGAAATGCTTTGCAACTGTGGCTCTGTCGCTGTTGCCTAAGAACGTCTGCAGATAGAATCAGTCAGACAATCAATGAGTCAACCAACCAGTCAATCAATGAACCAACCACCCACCCAACCAACCAACCAACCAACCAATCAATCAATCAAACAATCAATCAATAAGTCAATCAGTCAGTCATTCAATCGCTCAGTCGTTCGGACGGACGGTTGGTCGGTCAGTCGGTCGGTCGGTCGGTCAATCAATCCATCAAGCCATCAATTAAGTAAAAAATTAATGATTTATTCAATCAATCAATCAATCAATCAATCAGACGATCAATTAGGCGCTTGGGCCCGGGTCGGTCGCACTAGAGCCAATTTTGTTTGTATAAGTAATAAATCTGTCAACAAGTAGCGTAAAATAAGTGCGACCCCCAGTTTCAAAAACTTGCCAAATTTTTGCAGATTACCAAAATTTCGCCAATCTTCAAAGAAGCCGAAGTGCTGCCTCGGAGGCTTCCAAATTTTGGCAAAGCAAACATTTTTTTACTTTAACCATTTAACTGCCATATTTGTTAAAACATGCCTGGATAAAATTACGGCGAGAAAATAACTTTGACGGCTAGTCCAGTTTGGCGCGTGCGATGGCGGGACAAAATCATTTTTTATCCGGTCCGTCTGACGCTTTTTTTAGTTATTTCAATGCAGACGAGGAATAGGAGCGGCGTTTTTATTCAAATTCTTATGACTCATACCCTGGATCCGGTTACTGGCAGTAATTTGAAGAGATGGTTTCAGCGAGACAATCTTCTTCGATCGCAAGTGGCGCAAGCAACAACACAAACGCAAGCCGAGCAAAACTGCTCGTCCAATTATGGGCCGGAATTCACGAGTTACTGTATAGCGGAGAGTCAAGAACATACAGCATGCATAAAAATCTGCGAAGAGTTAAACTCTCGCATGATTACTAATTGAGAAATGCAGATCTTGTTAAATATACTTCAATCAGGAACGTTTTGGTTCCAGCATGTTGGCCTAATGCGACCACTGCCAAAATTTGGAACTTGCGAAATTTTTGCCTATTTTTTTCCTCGCCAAAAATTGGAAATATTTTAAACAAACAAAATTGGCTCTAGTACGACCCGGGCCTAAGTCTACCAATAAGTCAGTTCCAAAGTCATTGTTAGAATTGGATCAATTTCTGTCGGGACTTGTTGACGTGGTAAACTTGACTGATCTGTGTTCAGTCTGTATAGAACTATCATAATACTGAATCCTCAATCCCCAGGCTTGATATGCTCTCTTCACAAAACAGTGTGCTTCCAGTTTATCTTGTCTAATCGAATTAGCGCAAAATGGAAACTACTACAGAAATGTCATCTTCAGTACTCTTGTTTTTTCAATAAATACCTTGACTTGACTGTTTTCCCGGATGTAAACCCAATTGAAGTCGTCTGCGGTGTAAGCCAATGAGAAACTGGTCACCCATTGATTAGCATCATGTCGACCCTGAGTGGCCACGCCTCTTATATTGTGCAACTGGCCAAGGTTTACCTGAGATGAAATGAATTCCTTACAAGGTGGCAAAATATGGCATATCCGATCTCTAATTGCAATCGCCATTAATAACATTTAGCTCAACAAACGTTTAGCCTAAACCGATTTCAAACAGTTTCCATAGTCTTAAAAATTCGCAATGTATTAAGTCTATTAAAGATGTTTAGTAAAAGACGAGGAGCAACTGCAGAATACTCGGCCTCTTTGAACCTACACTATGGGAAAAAGTAAGATACAAGCACCCTTTTTCGAGTTCCAGTACTATATCTGAAGTCCAATGTGCTAATCTGAAAAGGATCAACACTTAAATTTGGCTTTGATGTGCTTATTGTGCCGCGACAAATCAGATGGTAGAAGAAACCACAGAGATTAATTGCAGGCGGTTAAATTATTCATTTCATATCCTGATGAAGGAATGACATTTCACAAATAACTCTGGTGTTCACTTCTCTCTGATTCACAGTCTATTCCACATTAAATTTGATCAGGAAAAATTTTGAAAGGTTAGTCGAGTCTACAGGCTGAAATTACTTTACATTTACGTACGGAATCTTCTTTGCTTCACTTTCCGGATTTTCCTGTGCGTACACTTTGAATTTCTCGCGGTAACTTATTGGTTTATGGAGTCAGAATGGAGTGTGGAAAGTTTGTTCGCATGTTTATTTTCAATTAATCTAACTTAACGTTCAGAAACTGTTTGCAGAGGGAACAAGGAGTTGACGGAAAGGAATCTTGATTTTACTTTCAATGTACATTGACTTACTTCGTGAAATGAACAGTCCTAATTTATACCTGAAGCCACTGGTTGGCATTATTCTGACCAGCTGACCAACAAGATTTCCCGCCACTTGGTAATAAGTTGCCTCTATTTGGAAGATAGCTGGAACTTGCTGAGGACGAAGCTGTGAATGCTTCATCAGGAATTCTACCGTCCTCTACCCCCACAGGCATAAGACAGTTCTTCACTGAAAGAGGAAGAGGAAGAAGAAGAAATAAAAAAAAATCTTAAAATATATAAAATATAAAACACCTCGGGCAGCGATAAATTGAGACTTTGTCAAGGGCTTTGAAGGTATACAAGCATTTAGCAGTAAAAACTTTCAGCGCCAGTTTTCAGACGAGAGATTAAGGTTATTTGCCATCTAATGAACTTACCTTTTCGGCAGCCATACAGTTCAACTCTCAGGCAAGGTATATTATGATTGTGGGTCTTTGGATGAAAGCGGATGAAGCGAGCATCGATGTGAGGTCTAAGAGAGTGTGCAATGACAGTGTTTCTGTCAGTGTTCCCAGCAAAGACCTGAAGTAACAACAGTTTAGCACTATCAAATGCCAGACTTCAATAACTCGCCAACCACATTTGAAACTGTCTACTCGTGATATGCGTTCCTAAGGCTAGTCCCTCAGAGGGGCTTGCAACTGAACAACTGTATAATAGATGAACAAGATAAAGCATCTCTCCTTCGATCAAATGAAAACCTCAAAACTAACTGCTTTTTCTTCTTTTCTATACTGAAAGAAATTGACAGTGTAAACGTGAAAGTAAGAGAAACGCCCCATAAAAAGATAATTGTTTTGATCATTCTATTTTTCAAGTGTACATTGAATTTCTAAGAATGCTGGTTTTCGATATTAAGGTTGCGTTCTGGACTTTACAACAGGAGTTTGAAAATGCATGTATGTGCTAAAAAGCGGGCCTAAACATTATCACACAGAAAGACATGAAATATGTCTTGCACAAGTTCACTGATAGGGGCTACATCATCTGGTTTTTTGGAAGATACAAAACTATTTGACACCATAATATTTGAAAATTAATCGCAGTAGTTAAAGATTTGCATTTAGGGAGTAGCAATTTACCTTGAGTTCAGTTGATTTGAACAACCTTTTTATTTCCTCTTAAAAACTCCCGTATGAAAAGGTCGGGGAGGTAAATTCAAATGTAATCTCATTTATAGTGGTCATGCACTTAGCTATACAAGTACTAAGCTTTGCTAGTTTACAGGCATGCTACTGAAACAATGGAAACAAATATTTCAAATAAACGTAACATAGTTAAAAATCCCAACCTGGCAGGAGGCAGACCAGTTAACTATTTACAAAGCGTGACCGAGGATTTGAACTCGGGACTACCGAGAAACAAATCCCGCCAGTGGCCGGGTGGAGGCCTTGAACCGGGGACCTCCGGACTACAACACCAGCGTCCTAAACCACTCGGCCACGCTGCCTCCGATTTTTCTCGTCGAAAAATCTGAATTAAACCCCTAAAATAGACCAATCTGAACGTGGCTCAAGCTCAATTTCAAACCTAAAAGATACCACTTAAGGCAATTCCTCTGAAATAAAAGTGACAATAGATTTTTGTTCAAACTTTGTCCACTGAATATTTGTCATATGATAACTTCAATTTTGAAATAAAAAAGGGGGGTGCCCATGCTCATTAAGGAGCAGTGAGGCATTGAAAATGCCCCATTTTGGCATTATTTAATGTTTATTATAAGAACGCATTCCCAGTAATTGTAACATCTTTGTGAGCCCGGACTCATAAGAACACGCATTAAACTGTAGTCAATACATTGTGTCGGACACAAACAAACGTTTTAAGTTTGATTCAGACAGAAAGCTAAATCTTTGGTTAAAAATTTGAACTAAATTTCTTGACGTGGTTACCGACTGCCAAATAGAAAAGACCACCGTGTATCTGCTATTTTTTCTTATTTATTCAATTTTCAGCAATAGAAATTAGATCAGTCTTTTCTCACGCAAAGCTTATGATTAGTTGATTACAATGACTGGAAAAGAAATTGGGGTGCCCATGCTTGTTGGTGAGCTAGAACCATTTTTCAACTGACAGAGCTCAATATCAAGGCAAATCCGTCATGTTTTCAATGTGCGCGTGCACGAGCGCACGCTAATGACGCCATAAATTATACGCAGTAAGGATGCGCGATGCAAATGTGAGGAATGACCTTAAATGGGCACAGGCTCGAGTACCAACCGCTGTTCAGGAAAGGAGCCTGCGTTAGTAGAGCGGACAAGAGAGACCGGGAGAAATCGAAAAAAAGAACATTTAACAACACAAACTTTGGTTTTTTGATGGTTAAGCTGACGTATGTGCCGTTGCCATGGCAACATAAATAAATATAAACAGGTCTTTAAAATCGGTTTTGTTTATTTGCAGAAAATCTAGTCATTAGAATTTTCTTTATAATTTGCATGCAACAAGTTTGTAACGATTCTCACAAGTTAACACCATTTTGCTAATAATTTAACAGAGAGATCTTTAATTATCTCCTGTTGAAGGTTCACTGGAATATCTAGAATTTCCTTTGTTAAAGTTCAATTATTTTCAGTTCAATACTCCAGTTACTTATTTCCCGAAGTATTTTCGTGCCAAATTTCGTGAAATTCTAATGAGTGGTTCTCGAGAAATAGGCGTATTTCCGAGAGTGCAATTTTCATTCAATCGCAATTTTTTGACTTACTACGCATGCATTGCATTTAACTGGGTTCTTTCCGTAAGAAAGAAAAAGCTGAGAATTGCTGGGTTGTTTACATCGTTACCTTTTCTAACATACCTTTGTAATAAAAGACTAAAGCCATCAAAACGTTGCGTTCAATTATAGAGAAAAATAGCACAGATACTGCGGGTGTTGAGTAAATAAAATGATCGCTCTATTGACGGCATGTTTGCTTTTTGCAATCCTTGTGCGCGCGCGCTGAATTGCATCAGCAAAACCGCGCGCGAAAACTGTGTTCGGCCACCTTAAATGGGGGTGAAAAGGGGGTCGGGGATCTTCCAGTAGTAAACATATTACCAAGTCATATTGATCAGAATTTTCAAAACAACAGTGATATCGAGAAGAAAACTGCTTTTACATTTAAACTAACTTGGGCAACTTGTTATTTATATCAGTTTAAACTATGCTAAAAAGCAGATATCGGATGTTCCTCAGTTGGCCACTGTACATTGATACTGTTTTGGTTGGTCTCTGCACATATTTTTTTCTGGATCATGTCTAAATTCTGTAAATTTTATGATATATGCATAAGTAACTTAATATATAAGGAGGATTTTTCACACTAGAGGACATTTCAGAAATGTTACATGTAGCTTACCTTTTCAGTAGCACGTTGTTTGTAGCTAATCCAGTGCATTCCATCCACACTGTATGAAAGCGTGTACGTTTTAACCCTGTCCTCAGTGTTGTACCGGCCTTGAGTTGCCACTTTTGTAACTGCAGTGATTTCTCCCAAGTCTATCTGAAGCCACTGATTAGTGCTTTTATGTTTTGGACACCAGGCACCAACATGTTTGCCATCAGACAAAATGTTCAGTCTTGCAAGCGAAGGTCTGTGGTTGTTGTCATGACTACCAGAAGCTGTAAACGCACCGTCAGGGATGCGTTTGTCTTCCATACCGAGTGACACTGAACAACTGTGAACTAAAAAAAAATACTGCGATAAGCTCATATCTCTGACAAGCAATTCTGATCCACCATTATCCACTTAAAACTCAAAGATAATATCTACATACCATAGTTAAGTCATGTTTGAGTAACAAACTCTCCATAAACCATTTAATTTACTTTCATATTCAAAGGACCCTAGCCAGCCACACCTTTGTTTTTGTTTATATGCGAGAGTTTGGCTATTATAGTTTATTCGGAACATGTCGAAACGAAGGAAATCACTGTGAAACCGCTAAAGATAATCAAACATACTTTCAGGAACACAACTTAAAGTAACGCGACAAGATTTGGCTTCACCTTCACGATCAAATGATCAGTAATTTCGATGGCATCGAAAATGGCGGAGGCTGGCTAGTGTCGTTTAAGTGTCTTCACAATTTCCTTTAAGCAAATATGAGCTCATATGCAAAAATAATTATAGGAAAACAGCAATATCTACTGATGCTCTTGGTTGTGGCCAAATATAAACATAGGCACGCAAGGCATGCAAGAGTTAATTTTTTGTGAGTTCAAAGCCCCTGGAGGTAGCAGCACTCAGTGGACTCTTAACAGTTATGATAAGGCTAATCAATCAAGTTTGTTTCGTTACGATGTACAGAGCCTATTTGGTGACAAAAACTCAGTTACAGGAAAAGTTTTGTTACTTTATGACGTAAGTTTACCTCTTTGAACTACGCAAGGAATCTGTTTCAAAGCGAAAGAACCACTGTATCGCCTTAAAGCCTAAACTAAAGGCCGCCGCAAACTAGCCTACTAGCTTAACCGTAGTAAACGTGCCATCGGCGTCGCCATCGGCCTGTTTCTGTTTGTAGAAAAACAAAGACGTCCAGCCGTTCTAAAATCGGGATGAAATCTTCACACACATGATTCACCTTTACAAGCAGCAATTTGATTGGTTGTCTTTAGTAGCCCTAATCTGATTGGTGTAACATACATACATCTCTCACTCATTCAATGACCCGCTCATAACATTGCCCAGACCCGATGACTCAGAGATATTTTTTTTACAAGAAAATAACTCAAAAATCGGAGCAAGGAATAAGCCAAATTTTTCCATCAATCTCAAAGAGTGTTTTGGGATATGGAAGGCCGCAATATTCTTACGAGACCTCCACCTTTCTTTTAGGATTTAACGAGGTACATGTTCTACCGTGTATATAAGATTAACACACATACCATTTCTGCAGCCATACACTTCGACTCTCATAGACGTATGTCCATGGTAGGTCTTGGGGTGAAATCGAATGAGTCGAGCACTGAATGCTGTCACGAGTAGATGTTCAGTGACTGTATTTCTGTCCTTGTTTGCTGGAAAAACCTGAGAATTATATAGCACAATAACAAGGTTGAAAATTGCCCACTCAAAAGTAAGAAAGAAACAATTAACATTCGTGATTTGTTTTTACAGTGCACCTGCATCATGTAATTATGTACATAGATCTAGATGCATAACAAACGTTAGTAAATTCTGCAACAGATCTGAGTGTCTGCTAGGAACTGGAACTGATCTGGAAAGAACACCAATCTGGAAGAGCTGTTATATGAAATGCAGCTACAATTTTCTGATTACATTTGAAATTCATATAAAGTCTTGAGATCTTACTAAGCCGATGGGAGTTTATGGGCTATTCAATTAAAAACATCCTTAATTAAAGGAAGTAACAGTACATCCATTAGCTACCTTGAGCTATAAACATAGCTTTCATTTGGAATCTGGATATGTTAATCTTTGTCAGTTACACAACGTGTAATGAGTCCAATTATTTTGGATATAAGACTGACTTACCACATTTTTAAAATGAATGTTCCAGTTTTAAGGTTCACTTAGCAAAATTAGATGATTGACTGTTAAACTGAATGTGGTAGTTGTTACAGGTCTTGAATTTTTATGATGCTTGTCAGTTTTGTTTAAATGGGAAGTCTTACAAGAGGTTTTATGATCTACGATACATTCTGCCGGTTCACTAGAAATGCCACTCAAAACCAGCCAGTTCTACTGTTAAGTGGTGACTCCAAGTGAAACCAACGTTGAATTGCACGTGTATTAGAATGCACTTTATTCCATAAACTCAGGCAGCAGAACTGATTGTCATATTTGATTATCACGCTGCACATTCAAGGCTGAAATATTCCCCTTACCCACGTCACACTGTTTTCCTTGTACTCGGCCCAGTGCATCCCGTCCAAGCTGTAAGAGAGAGTGTATTTGGTTACCCACTGGTCAGCGTCTTGTCGTCCTTGTGTAGCTACCTTGGTCACTTGTACCAGCTCCCCAAAGTCTACTTGAAGCCATTGTTTGCCATCATTAACCTTCGCTGCCCAGGATCCATGTCCCTTGCTATCAGAATGTATGTTCGATCTTGAACGGTTAGGACTAAATTTGGCATTATAACTGGAAGAAGCAGAAAATGCTCCATCTGGTACATGACCATTTTCCACGCCGAGAGGAAGGGAACAGCGGTAAACTGGAAATAAACAGAATGACAAATGTAACCATTTAGTACTGTAAGTGACGATTTTTGTCTTTCATTACTAGCAGTCTATTAAGAAACTTAAGGTCTCAGGGATCTACCGTGGAATCCCGATTTTACGAACCTTTAAGAGAAGCGAAAATTGGTTTGAGAACTCGGGGGTAAAATTACAGTGTTCGATTCAGGGGAGGCAAACGACTTTTGTTTGAACTATTGGGACTGAGGTATGAAAATTCGAGGTTTCGAAAAATCGGGATTTTACTGCATTTGTGACTACATTACACAAGGAGTTCTAACGATTTAACTTGTGTGTTTTTTTCCCAAGTGAACATTAACAACTGAATTAAAATGACAGGCATACCATCAAGTTTAACTGTATCAGGTCTTATCGAGTTAGAATTTTACAATTAGGGCTGTACCTTCCTAGCTAAGCCGCGAATAAAAGTGCACCATTTGAAAAGGTGTGCTGCTTACCTAACAAAGGGTTGGTATAAATACTTCTCTTCTGAAGTTTGTCTGGCTTATGGCTCAGATCAGTGGTTTCAAACTGAAAAATAAAACACAGGGGCTCTCAAGACAAAGGTGTAGAATGTAAATTGCTCTCGATCATTAAAAGATTTAAGCTCTGTGTTTTGTTTGTTCATTTACCTTCCACCAATTAAGACTTCAAACACCAAATATGATAGTTCTGCTTTAGTTTGTTTTCCTTTCAGTTGTTGTAATTAACATGATAAATTTGTTTTTCTGGCAAAATAAGACTTTCATTCTCTTTTAAACACGGCCGTCGTTGGTGGCATCTATGAATGACATCTTTGATAGTTGACTTATTTCAATGAAAGAAGCCAACAATTCGTGTTATTAAGTAAAGGAAAGGTTTGTCAGTTTATGCGAGAAAAATTGGTCACTTAAAGCGTTGAGAGACAAAAAAAAATTGCAAAAACACACCCTCTGACATCTCAAAGTTTAAATTACTTTGGCTCCACAGACCTTGAAAATTTCAATGATCTGAAAACAGCTATCCCAAGCTCCTTGGGAGCCGTAAAAAATTAAAGGAATCTTATAAGGCATTCCGCAAAAGCGCAAGTTTAAGAGTAACAGTGGTATATTACAGTACGAATCATGGTAACGAAATACGAACGTCCTCTTCGATTACAAACAATCGATTAGAACGCCAAGCACCAAGCAACTAAATTAAGCAAAGCACCTCAAGTAAGCAAAGAGCCTCAAGTAAGCCAAGCAGCTCAAGTGAGTAAAGCAGCTCAAGTAGGCTAGGGACCTCAAGTAAGCCAGGCAGCTCAAGTAAGCCAAGCAGCTCAAGTAAGCCAAACAGCTCAAGCAAGCCAAGCAACTCAAGTAAGGTAAGAACCTCAAGTAAGCCAAGCACCTCAAGCAAGCCAAGCACCTCTAGTAAGCGAAGCAGCTCAAGTAAGCAAAGCACCTCAAGTAAGTCAAGCACCTCAAGTAAGTCAAGCAGCTCAAGTAAGCCAAACAGCTCAAGCAAGCCAAGCAACTCAAGTAAGGTAAGAACCTCAATTAAGCCAAGCAGCTCAAGCAAGCCAAGCACCTCTAGTAAGCCAAGCAGCTCAAGTAAGCAAAGCACCTCTAGTAAGTCAAGCACCTCAAGTAAGTCAAGCAGCTCAAGTAAGCTAAGCAACTCAAGTAAGGTAAGAACCTCAAGTAAGCCAAGCACCTCAAGCAAGCCAAGCACCTCTAGTAAGCCAAGCAGCTCAAGTAAGCAAAGCACCTCTAGTAAGTCAAGCACCTCAAGTAAGTCAAGCAGCTCAAGTAAGCTAAGCAACTCAAGTAAGGTAAGAACCTCAAGTAAGCCAAGCACCTCAAGCAAGCCAAGCACCTCTAGTAAGCCAAGCAGCTCAAGTAAGCAAAGCACCTCTAGTAAGCCAAGCAGCTCAAGTAAGCAAAGCACCTCAAGTAAGTCAAGCAGCTCAAGTAAGCCAAGCAGCTCAAGTAAGCAAAGCACCTCAAGTAAGTCAAGCAGCTCAAGTAAGCCAAGCAGCTCAAGTAAGCAAAGCACCTCTAGTAAGCCAAGCAGCTCAAGAAAGCAAAGCACCTCAAGTAAGTCAAGCAGCTCAAGTCAGCCAAGCAGCTCAAGTAAGCAAAGCAGCTCAAGTAAGTCAAGCAGCTCAAGTAAGCCAAACAGCTCAAGCAAGCCAAGCAACTCAAGAAAGGTAAGCACCTCAATTAAGCCAAGCAGCTCAAGCAAGCCAAGCACCTCTAGTAAGCCAAGCAGCTCAAGTAAGCAAAGCACCTCTAGTAAGCCAAGCAGCTCAAGTAAGCAAAGCACCTCAAGTAAGCCAAGCAGCTCAAGTAAGCAAAGCACCTCAAGTAAGTCAAGCAGCTCAAGTAAGCCAAGCAGCTCAAGTAAGCCAAGCAGCTCAAGTAAGCAAAGCAGCTCAAGTAAGTCAAGCAGCTCAAGTAAGCCAAACAGCTCAAGCAAGCCAAGCAACTCAAGAAAGGTAAGCACCTCAATTAAGCCAAGCAGCTCAAGCAAGCCAAGCACCTCTAGTAAGCCAAGCAGCTCAAGTAAGCAAAGCACCTCAAGTAAGTCAGGCAGCTCAAGTAAGCAAAGCACCTCAAGTAAGTCAAGCAGCTCAAATAAGCCAAGCAGCTCAAGTAAGCCAAGCAACTCAAGTAAGTCAAGCAGCTCAAGTAAGCCAAACAGCTCAAGCAAGCCAAGCAACTCAAGTAAGGTAAGAACCTCAAGAAAGCCAAGCACCTCAAGAAAGGTAAGCACCTCAATTAAGCCAAGCAGCTCAAGCAAGCCAAGCACCTCTAGTAAGCCAAGCAGCTCAAGTAAGCAAAGCACCTCAAGTAAGTCAAGCAGCTCAAGTAAGCCAAGCAGCTCAAGTAAGCTAAGCAGCTCAAGTAAGCCAAGCAGCTCAAGTAAGCAAAGCAGCTCAAGTAAGTCAAGCAGCTCAAGTAAGCCAAGCAACTCAAGTAAGCCAAGCAGCTCAAGTAAGCCAAGCAGCTCAAGTAAGCCAAGCAGCTCAAGTAAGCCAAGCAGCTCAAGTAAGCAAAGCAGCCCAAGTAAGGTAAGCAGCTCAAGTACTCCAAGCAGCGCAAGTAAACCAAGCAACTCAAGTAAGCGAAGCAGCTCAAATAAGTCAAGCACTTCAAGTAAGCCAAGCACCTCAAGTAAGCCAAACACTTCAAGTAAGTCAAGCACCTTAAGTAAGCCAAGCAGCTCAAGTAATTCAAGCAGGTCAAATAAGCCAAGCAGCTCAAGTAAGCCAAGCAGCTCAAGTAAGCAAAGCAGCTCAAGTAAGCAAAAAGCCTCAAGTAAGCCAGGCAGCTCAAGTAAGCCAAGCAGCTCAAGTAAGCCAAGCAGCTCAAGTAAGCCAAGCAGCTCAAGTAAGCCAAGCACTTCAAGTAAGCCAAGCAGCTCAAATAAGCCAAGCACCTCATCAAGTACGCCAAGCAGCTCAAGTAAGCCAAGCACCTCAAATAAGCCAAGCCGCTCTAGTACGCCAAGCAGCTCAAGTAAACCAAGCACTTCAGGAAAGCCAAGCAGCTTAAATAAGCCAAGCACCTTAAGTAAGCGAAGCACCTCAAGTGAGCCAAGCAGCTCAAGTAAGCCAAGCACCTCAAGTAAGCCAAGCACCTTAAGCAAGCCAAGTACCTCAAGTAAGCCAAGAACCGGAAGTAAGCCAAGCACCTCAAATAAGCTAAGCAGCTCAAGTACGCCAAGCAGCTCAAGTAAGCCAAGCACTTCAAGCAAGCCAAGCAGCTTAAATAAGCCAAGCACCTCAAGTAAGCCAAGCACCTCAAGTAAGCCAAGCACCTCAAGTAAGCCAAGCACCTCAAGTAAGCCAAGAACCTCAAGTAAGCCAAGCAGCTCAAGTAAGCCAAGCACCTCAAGTAAATCAAGCACCTCAAGTAAACCAAGCACCTTAAGTAAGCCAAGCAGCTCAAGTAAGCCAAGCAGCTCAAGAAGCAAAGCAGCTCAAGAAAGCCAGGCAGCTCAAGTGAGCAAAGCAGCTCTAGTAAGCCAAGCAGCTCTAGTAAGCAAAGCAGCTCAAGTAAGCCAAGCAACTCAAGTAAGGTAAGCAGCTCAAGTAAGCAAAGCAGCTCTAGAAGGCCAAGCGCTTCAAGTAAGCCAAGCAACTCAAGTAAGTACGTCAAGCATCTCAAGAAAGCCAAGCAGCTCAAGTAAGCTAACAATCACCGAAATTCATTTGTGCCTTTTTTAGAATGGAGTAATAAAACGTACCAATTCTTCCTTTGTGGGCCGGGTGAGCCTTTTTCTTGAAACAAAATTTACGAATAAGAAAATCATCGCAAAAAAAACAAAAAAATAATAATGGTGAAAAGTGGACTAAATATTCTTGGTTACCGACGCTTAAAAGGCCCATGAAATGTTCCGTAGATTCAATATCTTCATTATCAGTTTACACATAGAGAAAAGAAAAAAAAGTAGAATTGTTGTCGAAATCGTGATGGTTCTAATATCCGTAAAATATGAGTAAAGAAAAAAATGTGTTGCGGCTGAGTTTCAAATTTGTATTTTACTGATTTCAACTGAATGTTCAACCGAAGCAAGAAATTTTGTCTCTCTATACCACTCTTCTTATAGCGTATTCAAAACCAAACAAAAACGACGAGAAAAAAAATAATAATAAAAATAAAATAAAAACGGTTGCCACAGATTTTACGGATTTGATTTTTTTTCGCATTGCCGATTACTTTATCTTTCTTAAGCCGGAACGATAAAATCTTGGAAACGAAAATGCCCCCGTTTTATACCGCGCGGGAAAGAAAGCTTGCGAGTTTTGGTGCAATCAAAAACCGTTTCATTTGGGCGAAGAAACGTGTCTGAAATGTGCATGATATCAGGATTGTAAAGCATTATTGAAATAATTCATACCTTTGAAGCAGTTTCTTTTGCGCGAGAGAGTAGCATCGCCGATGCCACGATAAAAACCTTTACCAAGAAACGCATCATCCTGAACGAAGGTCTTCTTGAAGTCCTTTATTTCCTTAACAGAGGCTTGAGGAAATGACAAAGGTCGCCGGAGAAAAACATCAATAAAAATGAATTGTCCTATTGTTTTGAAAAACTCGAAAAATCTCGCACAAGTTATTTACAATCTTATTGTGTTTGGAGGCACATTCTATGACTGAGGGAAAGAGGGTGGGAGGCCAGCTAGGGCAGCGGGAAACATACTTCCAAGAATTGGCATACGTGAAAACATACGAGTCCTGCTCAAAATGCGAGGGGAAACTATATTCCAAGGTTTTAGTCTTTGGATCTGACGGATTTCTTTCCAGACATGTAAGGAACTTAGAAAAGAAAACCCGTTTCAGTGTGTGTTAAACGGAATTCATTTCAACTAGAAAATAGTCACGGCAACCCCTCCCCTCTGAGATTCTATTTGACACGTTTCAACGTACTGTTTGGAGAAGAACGCTAGGGGTTGTAAACCTCTCCGTAAAATCCACGTCCATGTGTGACTATTTGACCATTCAATTAAATAAACTAATCTTACCCAGATACTTTTCGAATTAAGAAGCTATGCATGATGACCATTATATAGAAACAGTTCTTAGGCTTGCTAATCACATGTCAGAATGTATTACTTTGACTGATCGGCAATATTACTACAATCAACATTTTTTAATATTGATTGCAGTGAAATGCCCATCCGCCCAGCGAATCTGACTGAACTGTTTCCTCTCGCTCGACCAGTAAGAGTTTTGAATTAAGATTTGTGCAAAAAAGTTAGCGTTACCGGCCTAAAATTAAATATTTTCTGGTAACAATGCAGTTATTTTGCGTGACGTTGTTTCAGTTTAGAGCAAAGTTTATTTAGCCACGCGTTTGAGTCAATACATTCAGTACCATGTATAAATTAATTAAGATCTGCTAATATCTAGAAGTTGCGTTCTCTGTACTTTTGGTATTTGCTCCTGTATAACTCTCTTATAATTAATTAATTTGTACTCAAAATTATCAAGAATAGCTCTGTTAGCCAAAGCTGAAACAAATTATAACGTAATAATTCACCCCGTAAGCCGAATAGTTTCTTTCACTGATTAAACATTGGAGGCGAATAAAAGATAGTCTTCCTTTGGGATAGTAATCAAAGAAATAGTTTATAAGAGAGAGGGTAAATTATCATCAAAAAAAGTAGCCTACGAGAAAGCTCTGTTGGGTCTCCTAGGGTCACGCTTCTTGTCGAGCTAAAGAACGAAGAAATGAATTGATCCATTTGATCGAGAAATGAAATTATTATGTAAGCGCAATTCTTTGGTTACTACGTTCATCTGTCGACGGCGTTATTTACTCAAATTTGTTATTGAAGATTACTGATTATTTCATCTTCCAGCCGGAAAACTCACGTAAAAATATTGAATTCAATGTTAGTCGGATCTGATATTTGTTCTTTGAAGCGATCGTACCAAGTGACTAGTAAAATAGTGAATTCTAATTTGGGATCATTCCGATTTTCACAAAACTGTTAAATACGAAAGTTCCCTGACGGGCAAATATACCGATTTTGAATCATAAATCTTCCTAATGCTTGATGGCCTAATTTTTGACATAGAAAACCGACATGTTCAGAAAGTTACGACCCTCCAAAAGTAGCGATTAGAGTTTTATGACTTCACAGTCAAACCAAGTGAAGCGTAGCCCTCAAGATCACATTAATTAATTGATTATTTGAATATTGAACCCGCTAGTCGTTTCAAGAATGCAATATTGAATTGATTATTGGAAGATTGAACCCACTAGCTCGTTCCCAGAATACGGCTAATGGGTATAATGTTCTAAAAAAACCAATTTAATATTGATTTTTAAAATGACGAGCGAGTTCAACATTTAAATAATCAATTTATAAATGTAATTTTGAGGGGTACGCTTCACCTGGTCTGACTGCAATAGCAAATCGAAAGCAACGAATAATGGAATAACAGATACAGCCAGCGAACAAAAACATTATAATTGCAGTGTAATCCTAATTTTTCGAACCCGGCTTCAAAGGAAACGAAAATTTGTTTGAAAAATTGGGTAGTTGGAGAAATCAGGGGTAAAATTACAGCGTTCGACTGACGAGAGGGAAATGACTTGTCGGGAGGTTCGAAAATTCGAGGGTTCGATAATTAACAAATCGGATGTGGTTAAGCGTTGTCTGTACTCTTATCGACGGCGATATGCGTCACCACAGTGGTCTATCAGATTGCGAGATTAGTGGCAATTGTGGTAAAAATGAGGATTTCATTGTATTTTTATCCACCGAAAATTGCGATCCTCTGAAACTCAGGAAAAGTTGAGCGCCAAGAAAACACTGCTAACTAACGATCGCGAGCTCGAGGGTCGAAAGCTGGTTTCCAATCGGCCAGGCTAGGAAATAGCTATGAAACACTCAGCTTCAAGTTTACTTGGATAGGCAAGCGATTTCAATGCATCTCACTCGTTTCAAAATCTTTTCTATCGAGTGTTTACGACTCTGGAATAGACATTATTCGGAGAATTTGTCCTTTGGGGTTTTCCTTTTCTTAAGAAGGTGAACAACATAAAAGGGAACTTATCTTAAGCGGGGGAGGGGGGGGGGTGGGGAGGTACCTTATTTGTTAGCAGTTTACCTTGAGTTCATCAATAAAATTTACGTACCTCAGGAGAAGCTGCATGCGAAAATATATCTCGAAAAAAGGGATGTCGAGCAAAACATTCTTCACCAATGAAGCGACCGATTCATCCAATATTCTTAAAAATCTCCGTTAGTGTTTTGCCGAAAGATATTTCTCAATAGTCGAGCCGTAAAGTTGAATTAATAAGGCCATTGTTTCATTTCGGAGAACGAGAAAATTCTCGCATTGTTCTTGGTCTTGAACGTTCACTCGGCTAAAATGAATTACAAAGTCTAACTTTCTGAACGAGGAAAAAAAAAATAAGCTAAACTAAATGTAACAGCTGAATTTTCGATGGAAATATAGCGGGAATTTCCACCACGAAGGATCTTTCACCGGATTACAAAATGAAATGGGTCATTACAGTGGAATCCCGATTTCTCGAACCTCCAAAGAAAACGGAAATTGGTTCGAAAAATCGGAGAGTTCATGAAATCAGAATTAAAATTACAGTGTTTGACTGAGGAGGGAACACGACTTCTGGTTCGAGTTATCGGAAAGTTTGAAAAATTGAGGGTTCGAGAAATCGGGATTTCACTGTATTTGTTTCAGCAGTTTGACGTCATAGACTGAGTAAACACTCGGAAAATGGGTCTGAAGGACTGAAGCTAGCTCTTGTGTCGGCTAGTCCGTTTTATGCTTCACCCACCAAAGCAAATTGCCACTACACCGCGTGTGAGCAACACTGCCGACTCAAAGGATCACTGACTGATGCTCTTGATGATCACCGACTGGAACATCTTGCAAAAAGCGGCCGGCGGAAGCTTCTGAATTCACTGTCATTCGGCCGAACCGAGTCAAGCCTGGGAAAGATTTGGTGGGCGCTTACTGGGGGTCGGGTGCTCAACCTAAGCGAAGGACAAAGAAACTCGATTTTATGGATTTGCTTTACAAAATTGTAAATTATTGAGAATAATTTCCTTACACTCTGCTGTCATAAAACGTCAATACTGCAGCAAAATTTTGCCTTTCTGTTTTTGTTTATTCAGCTTAACGTCTTATCGAAATTCAACTGAGTTGCCGTGAGTTGTCCGTCCATTTAAGACTGCATGATTTGAAGACTACAAAAATCAAAGAAAATGGTTTCCTGTGGTTTATGTTTCCCCTCCTGCCGGCGCAGATCTTGATAAGTACCTGGACTCTTATATATAATTATTTTTCGTCTATAGTGTAAGTTTATTAGTAGAGCTAAGCTCGTGCAAACATTTACACTGGACTGTAAACGAAATGTGATGGAATAACAATTAAGCAATATGCGTCAAATATGACGAATACCAACGTTCTTTTGTGTTATACCCCGATTCTCCTAGTCCGACTTCGGTTCACGCGCTAAAAAAGACCTGGATTTTGGAACTTTACCTATTTTTGAAGTCGGCCTTTCTCGTGGTTAAATACAGCATAGCAATTTTAACAGGGTTTAGACAGTCTTCTTGAAATTGATCGAGACGGTTTCAAAACAACTTTTTGCGCTAAACTAAATTTTCGATTGAAATATATCGGGACTTCCGCCACGAAGGATCTCTTACCGGATTACAAAATGACAAAGCCAGATCATTATTTTTCAGTATTTTGAGTAAACACTCAGGAAATGGGGCTGAGAGCGCTTGTGTCGTCTGGTCGGTTATGTGGTTCAACCGCCAAAGCAAACTACTACTACACCACACCGCATGTGAGCAACAATGGTGACTCAAAGGATCAGTGATGACAATGAGCGATGACCTGCGTCTGGCGAAGAACGGCAGGCGGAAGCTTGCCTGTCATTCGGTAGAACTAACTCAAGCCTGAGAAAGATTTGGTGGGCGGGTGCTCAACCAGAGCGAAGAAAACGAAACTGGATTTTATGGAAATCACACGCCATGATACGCTTTACAACTGTTGTAAATTATTAAAAATATTTCCCTTTCATTCTGCTGTCATTCCTGCCATAAAACGTCGAAAGTGCGGCAAAATTTTGCATTTCTCTTTTTGTTTATTCAATTCAATGTTTCATCGAAACTAAACTGGGATACCGTTTATAGCAGTTCGTCCCCTATGTACATGTGAAGACTAAAAAAATCCGACGAAGGAAGTTTCCTCCATTTCCCCGCCTGCAGGTGCGGATCTTAGTAAGTTCCTGGACTTTTGTTCCTCTCACTAGAGTAAGTTTATTACTTCATTGAACTACGCTCGTGCAAACATTTTCACTGGAGTGTAAACGAACTGTGAGATACAATAACAACAAAGCATACGACAAACTTAAACGAATACTAACATTCTTTGGTGTCATTCCCTGTTTCTCTTCCGGTTCTCTTAATCTTCGGTTTACGCGTTAAAAAAATCCCGATTTCTCAACTTTGCCTATTTTTGCAGTCGCCTTTTTGTGGTAAATAGAACACAAAATAAAAAATTTAACAGGGTTAGGAAAGTCTTCTTCACATTGATCGATACGAACGGTTTCAAAACTATCCCGTTTGTTTTCTTTCAATTTCATTCACGACACTAGTGTACGGACATTTAGGGAAAAACTATTGTTTGACTGTTCGAAGGCTCTAAACTGGATACAGGTAAGAGAAAACTGATATATTTTGGATTTTTTTCCCGAAATATTCCCAATTTGCAAATAAACTCCTAACATAATGACATCTGGGAAAATATTCTCAATATTTCAATACCAAACTTTAATGAGTAAATTTTTTTTGCTGTCAAGCGAGTACTTTCAGTTTTCTCTGAAATCTTCCGTATGTAAATTAAATTTCCCCGAACTGCTCAACTTGGTCTTACTGCGGACAAATGCCACCACGAAAACCGGACCAAGTATAAAAAGGGCATCGAAATATTTCCGAATTATCTTAGGGGAATCTTTTAACGTCGCATCAGTTGTTTGTAGCCATTAAAAACGAGGGATAAGAGCCAGCGAAAATGTTTGACAAACAGCTTTTAAGGGAGTCCCATGGAATATCAACAACACGAAACAAAGGTAGTAAAGGAGTTTAATGCTCTCCCTCAAAAATAGCGGAGGACACCACTTTTTTACATTTTTCAACGCTAGTTAAGAAGTTCAAGTTTTTATTTTCCTTTCTTTTTTGCCGTTCACTTTTATTATTTTTATGTATTGTGTTTTTTAGGTAACGTCCTCGATAGTGCTAACCCCAGAGCTCTATGTCCACGATTTTGTTAAAAAGAAAATTACAATTAATCTTTTACCACCACTCATTAAAAAATCCGGGTGAAGCATCGCTCTCAAAGGACAAATGTCAGGCCTTTGCTCACAAAGCAGGTTGTTAAAGTTAAAGTTTTTATTGAGGAAAGACCATGGCCGGGTTTGGGATTCGACGGTCGGCGGGGAGAAAATTTTACAGGTAACTGGAAAAGTTGCCAACAAACGAGAGGGAGTAATCTTTGAAGAATTTGACCGGTACTGAAGTTTGAGTGGTCAATTGTATCCTCGTCTCTCATCTGGAAGTCAATTAATGGGCGACTACAAATTTGGCATTTTAGCCTAATTTAATAGAATGATTCACGAGTCATTTTGAAAATTCCAAATTGTAGACGTACGCTTTAGCTAAATTTCAAAGAACTAAACCAGTCTTTCTTTTCAATCTTTACAGTTCCTAGTTTTGCCTCAGCTTTAATTGTCCTTGTTTCTTCATCCGTTTTGTGTTCAGGGTTGAGTTTCCCGGACATAACAATAAAGTTCTCTCCTTTTTCTTCTTTATCAATGGCCACGTTAACATCAGAATTTATGTCAATATGTTTTGACTTCACTTGAAGCTCTGAATACAGAGATTCCTCCAATGACTTGATGTGAATGTCTCCTGCAAGGAATAACAGTGAAGAGTGAACAAACGTCATTTCAGGCTCAGCATTTCATGAATTCTGCACATCTAGTTTGTCAAACTAAGAGGGCAAGACGCCCTTGGGTTATTATTGTTCACAAGGTGTTATTTTGGTGGGGAGACTCATTGTTAAGGGAGTAGGACTTAGAGTGGTTTTCAACTGAGTGTCGTGAAACCAAAACCAAACCAACTACTTACCAATTAGACTGCTCTGAGCCAAGCTGCAACCGTAGAACAAAATAAGCCAAAACCAAAGTAATTGCCTTTCTTGCTTTCAACACTCAATTAAAAAACCGCTCTATAAATGGAATTTTACTATGCAATTTCAAGAAAAAATAAGTGGCAAAACAATTTCATAGAGTTTTAGGGCAACTTACCTTCTTTGGTTTCCAGTATAACATTATTATGCCGCGATAAACTGATGTCTATGTTTCCAGTGTTTGTAACAGCTTTTAGTATCCCTGATGTTGAACCAATTGAAATGTCTCCACTCTTGACACTTACTTCACTCTCACCTGAAAGAGGAAAAATGCACTTTATTAACAAATATATGGGGTAACAACTTGTGAGGTCTGGGGATAATTTAATAAGTACAATAAGGTCCAAAGAAGACATGGAGGAAAAGCCCATAGTCACCAAAGAAGTGATTAGAAGTAAGTGCAATTCACAGAAAGATGATTTCAGCTCAGAAATTACTGCCAAAGGTAGTCCATACTCAGTCAAGAAGAGGTTTGGAGGTCCCACATGTATGCTAGAAGAAGGGAGAAATGGCAAATTTACATGTTTAAAAGTCAATTTAAAAAATGATTTGTAAAATAGCAATTTACTCATTTTGGCACTTGTGAATGACAAGAACATAGCCATCATAAGCTTTCTTCTCATGGGAAAGTGAAGTTTCTCAGGAAGAAATCTGAAGAAATTCAAAGTACATAGAAGAGATGAATGTTTTGGGGAGCTATTGAGATTGACTCTTGGACTACATGTAGTGCATCAATAAACAGTTTAAGCTTGCCTGAACAGTAAGCCTAAAAATTCATATTTCTTTGCACCCTGGTTATCATTCCTCTGAGAGGAGAAACGCAAAGAGAGAATAAAGCACCTTGCTCAATGATGCAATGCAATGGCCCTGATCAGGATTTTGAAGCCAGGCATTTCCCAGTAGATGCATTGTGTACTCACCGTGAATATCTCCTAAGTGGATGTGACCACTTTCAGATGACAACTGAGCCTTTAGTACATATGAAGCTCCCACATCAATAGCTCCATTTTCTGTTTCCAAACAAAATTCCTTCCCTTGCAACTTTTTCACAGATATCTTTCCTTTCTTTTTAGTGTCGAGGTTTCCAAACTCAAACAGTAACTGAGATTCACATTCAATGCTACCACCATTCGTCTTCACTCTCAAATGTGACCCCCTAAGATTCTTCACACGACATGTGCCTTGGTCCATAGTTATATCAAAAGGCCCTCCTTCAAGATTTCTGATGTCAACATTGGCATCATGTCTGACTTTAATGTCAGCACCATAGTTGGCAGGAACCTGAAAATGCAAGCCAACATCTTTTGAAGGGTACTGAAACTCTCGCTGGTCTGAGCAAGTAACCTGTGAAAGGAAGCAAGTCTCTATTGGTGACTTACTAGTAAAAGGGTTGAGCAATCAAAAGTAAACAATCAATCCATCATTGCATGTTACCACAAGATATTGCATATTGCAATCTTTGTGCTAGCAGGTTACATATCTTTTTTGGGGCTAAGAAATTTTGTGGTGACATCTTTGGGATAAAGGATATCTGTAAGGACTTTTCTGGGGGGTGGGGGGGGGGGATTGACATACAGAAATGCATGACCCAGAGTTCTAATATTTATGTCAGACAATTGAGTTAGTTTCATTTATGTAGTTTACGTAAAAAAAAAAAAATCTAAACTACATAAAAAAAAAATGACAAGGAGGCTCCCTGTTTTATCAATTCTGTCAGAAAACGACATCCTCAGAGACTCAGGAGCAGATAGCTGGGTCATGAATGAAACTTTGGTTGGCATCATTTTTGCCGATTTCCTCCTTCTACCCTGACTATCCACCCCTGGGTCTCTCAGGTGAGGAAACAAGGTCTTTTTGGGTTATGTTCCAAACCACTGGTCTTTTTTGAGTCTGGTTTTGGCCAACAAGTACAAGTAATAGTACTTTCTTTAGGTGTAACAATTTGGCCTCACTAATAAATCTTAGTACCCCTCGCCCCCCACCCCACTCCCGAGGAAAAGTTTTGGTTTCTTCCATCTACATGTACTTAATCCTGAAATTCAGTATCTTGAGAGTTTTATCTCTCTTTGCAGCCATTAATTGAGCTGCTGCATGTTGAACTACAATGATTTTTTGTTCTCTTTAATCACTTCGTTACTCATTTTCACCTTCAAATAGTCTCTTGATGACGACGACTCTGATTGTACACAGTATTCAATGTCTTCTTGAAAAGCTGTTTTCACTTGTAGAGGAAGATCTTCCTCACCAACAGTCTGCAGATAAAGATATCCCTTGACCACTTCAGCTTTAGGATCTCCATGTTCCACATATTCCATGGGATTGATCGCCTCTACCTTCACAGAATATGGACTTTTGACTGAAATACCAGGCGCACCTCTACGTGCGGCAGAAATCCTCCATGTAGCCATATCATGACTTTTGAGGCGAATCTGTGAGCGATTTAGGCGAATCGCTTCTATTAATACATCTTGAGACAAACTTCCACCCTTGAGCGTCCTGAAAGGCTTAAATTTACGAACCAAGTTATGCAACATCTTTACTTTTACCCAAATTTTTGTTTACAAGAAATCTGCCGGTTCGTCCGCCATGTTACTTTGTGAGCCACATTTTGCCAGCGGTAGTCTTTATGAGCGCATACGCATCGAAGAACGTAGTTTCCAGGGTCTTTTCGGTAGAGGTGACAATTTCAAGATGGCGACAACATTTGACCAAGAACTGCGAAAGGTTAGCACCATATATATCGATTTTAACATTTTTTTTTCATGGAACGCCAGTCATTTGTTATTTTAAGTTATTTTTAAGTAAATTTTTAAGTATATTCTGTATGCGTGTGTTCATCGGTAAAACTTGATGGGAGAAAGCTGTGTTCATTCAGCAGCTCCCAGACTGAGCAGCTACACTGCTGTCAGAAATAATTTATAACGTTGCTTGTCTTTATCGCTCGTCCTTAGGCTTTTCAAGAACTTCAGGGGAAAATGATTGAAACCACTCAGCGTGTCAAGATAGCTGAAGGGCAAATAATGCAACTACGAAGGAACATTGCCCATGCCAAATTGACAGATCAAGAACTAGCGTCTTTACCTACTGATACACCCACTTATGAGTCAGTAGGAAGAATGTAGGTATTCAGCATATGTTTCTGTAATTGCTATAGCATTTACATGTGGAGAACTGGAGGCCTAATGGTTAATTGGTTTGCTGGACTCTGGATCATGCAGTCTACATGTAGGTTCAATCCATGGCCAGGTCATTGTTTTATGTTCTTGGCAAAACACTTCACTCCTACCGTGCCTCTCTCTACCCAGGAGTATAAAATTAATAGGTGCTAGGGGTCACCTTACAATGGACTAGCATTCTACCCAGGAAGGAGTAGACGTTTCAGTCCAAGCTAGGCTGCGTAGCACGTGTTCCCGTACGAAGAGCTTTTCCACACTGTGGCCGCACATAAATTTGGGCGAGACAAAAAAATTGACGAAGCAGGGAATGGTGTGGCAAGGAAGGGAACACTTGCCTACAATCCCTCGGTTTTGAAAAATCCTCACCTCACTACCCTCTGCTTTGTAAATTCTTTGCTCTCCCTCCAATTTATGCACCACCAGAACATTTGCTACGCAGGCGAAGTCCAAGCTGCTTAATACTACAAAAGCTGGGATAAGTTCTGGTGGTATGGACGACTTGGCCCAACATAAACTTAACATAACATTCATAGTGTACTACATCTACATTCTTATCTTGTAATATCCCATCAGGATGGTTTGCAAGGAATATAAAAAGAAAATAAGATCAAATAAATATACAAATATGTAAAAACAGAATAATGATAAATTAATGCATGCAGTGCCAAAAAAGAGAACTGTACCAACGGTGTCTTGTTCAAAACATTTACAACATTCTACATTCAGTACAGCACACCACTTAAAATACATTGTGCATTACTTACAAACCATGTAATGTTTGAACAGGATGCCAATATTCAGGCCAAGTAATAAAAGAGATGGTAAATGGTACCAAGAACATCATGTGTATCAGAACTTTTGAACTAATCTCAAAGTTACCTAGCCTTGTTATTTTTTGTGTGTTTCTTTCTGTTGTGGGGTCTGTTGAAGTTTCAGTCTCTGATTTTCAAGCAAGGGTCTTAGCATCTTCTCTAATTTTACTATTCATCACCCTTAAAAAAGTGAATGTATTTTATAAATCGACAGGTTTGTCCTCCAACCTGTATCAGACATCAGGAAGGAACTAGCAGAAAAGCTCCATGGTAATGAAGAAAAAATAAAGAGCATAGAGGTTGGTGTTTGCTGAGTGTTTTTAACCACAATATCAAATCGTATAAGTGTACATGTAGTTCTTAGCAATATCCATAGACTACTTGTACCTTCCCAAACAAGGTTTTTGGAAACTCCAAAGGTTAGAGGGGTTTCAGAATCCAAAGTTATAAAAGAAAGTGAGAAACTGAGCTTTAATTTCTTGAGGGTTGCACCTGTAGAAGGTAAAATAAAAACACCTTCTGTGGAAAGGTATGAAAACTTGCAGAAAGAGAAAAATTGCAATTATCAGTTTCAGTTATTGCTATGTACAGCTGTATCAGTATGTACTGTACATGTGCGTACACAAAGAAAATAGATGTTGATCACTCCGAGTGCAGTAGGTACATGTCACATGTCAGCCTTTTACGGTAGCCCTGTAAGTCACAAGATGAAGTGGTAACTTACATGTACTTTTGAGTGGTACTGTAGTACTGTAACTTGGATACCCAATCTAAATTCTTTACTGATGCCCCATTAATTTAAAAAAGCACAAATCTATTAAGGTAACATGTACATTTAAAAATACTAAAGTAATAATTATTAGGCTACAGTAATTACATATAATTATTATATGGCTTTGGCTTGTGGCCGATATAACGCGCGCTCTGATTGGCTAAGAGCGAGATCTGAGCGGTCATTATGCAGCTGTAATGCCCACGGGCGGATTACGGATTATTATATTGCCCGCTCGGGACTACCCGCTGTGTCCTGCAAGAAAAATTTCCGCGAAAGCCATATAATAAATCCTTTTTTGACCAAGCTTGTTCGGTCAAGATGGCTGGATATTGGCCTCGTTCTTTTTTTGCAAGTTTATGGACCTTGACTCCATCTCGGTCCATAAACACGCAAAAAAAGAACTTGGCCAATATCCAGCCGTCTTGACCTCACACTTGGTCAATAACCCATACATATAGGTCACATTGATTTAATTGACACTATATTTGAGAGCTTGGTGAAAGTTTGTTTAGTGATACTGTGTTATCATTAAGAGTAATGTTGAATGAGTACAAGATGAGTTCACTGTACGTTCTGAATGTTTTTTCTTGACAGGCAAACAAGGAATACCTTCAAAGAAGTGTTAAAGAACACGAAGATAATATAAGGGAAATGCTCGCCAGTCGACCAAAGTAGTTCACGTTAATTAATTTCATTGTTACAAATCTTATATGTGGGTATACATGTAAAAGTATAATAAACAGTATTTGTAAGTAGTATATGTGTATTTCACTGAAAGTCATACGTGTACCATTTTCAGTCTCAAATAAATAGGGTGATGTAGCAGCTCTCGTAAGGTCTCACATGAATGGCTCGATACCCTTTAAGAAAACAATAGAACAGACAACAGAAACAATGCCCCCTAGTCCTAAAACAATAACAGCTGTTATAATAATAATAAAACAGTAACGGCTTATGAGAGCTGTTACACTTCTGAATAAATATCATATCCTTGTGAGCAAGGCCTACAGCCACCTGAGTGACTTAATTACGGGGGAACCCAGTTAATCCAGTCACCAATGGGCCACAAAAATTTTGCCTTATTAACGGGGTGGCTTTATTGAAGGGGTTCTTTAAACAAGGAAATGACTGACTGAACTTTTGTTCAGGTCAGAATAAAGTGGCCACAATAATGAGGTGACTGTATTTACGGAGTGGCGGTAAGGCGGGGTCCAATCTATTTACAACATTACTGTACCTTGAAGAGTGAGTGTATATTTGACAGTGTTCTAAAATCTTGACGTCATGCAGGATTATGCAGGATTATGCATGACATCAGAATTGCCAAAATCTATGCACAGTAGCTGCTGTAGTCAACAAAGATTTGCATGCACTTCTGTATATCCAAGTGCAACAAGGTCCATGAGAAAAGGCAAAGGGATGATATTTCCCCAGTGTAGTGTATATGGTCCCAAGCAACTTTAGTTAACAAGAAACTTTCATTTTAATTGAAATTAAAATTTTTATTGAACAAGTTTGTAGTTAGTGGAGACTTTACCTCTATAGTCTGATACCTAGATAATATTGGACTGGCAACAAACCATTCTGATTTATTCATTTTGATAATTTATTGGCTCTCTCAGCTATCTTGATTGTGTAAAAACATTTGACAGCAATGACAGATAGATAACAACTTAGCTCACACTGATTTTGTATGAGATGATGGTCAATTGTCAATATTGAGATAAATGCATGTATATTCTACAGACCTTCAGGAATTTCTGAAATCTTTTAGCTATTTTATGGTTAGAAATAATGGGAAAGTTTAGGTAAAGCTCCTCATTTTTTATAAATTACTCATTTAATGCCAGACTTCACCCATCTTTTGAAACTTATGATTTTCAGAAAACTTGAAGTTCTTCAAAATTTTATAATCATTTTTTAGAAGTTTTCTAGGAAGTTCAGACCAAGCAATTTGTTGATGTTTGCTTGAGACATACATTTTACTGCCCATTAATTTTGTTTCCCTTTGGAAACTGCATTATAGCAATTCCCTCAAGATTCTCTGGTGAACAAAATTATCAATGGTAAAAGTTTCAGTGTATCTTATTTGCCATAAATTATTACTTGTCTTTTAGTTCAATTATTGGTTAACACTTTATGCTTTCTCTTTCATTTTATTGCTGTATCAGGAGATTATACATGTATTTTAGTACTTTTCAGTACATAGATGTTACTGTATACAAAATTTAAAAAATGGTGATGAACAAGTAAGTCATGGTAGTGAGCTGGAGGTTTGTGGAGTTTTATAATCTATCAAATATTTTTGCTCACACACAATTGATTTAAATGCGTCACGTGGCTGGATAATATTTCCCTTGCTAAAACTGGGGAATATCGGAGTGATATTCCCCAATTTTCATAGCTGCGTGTGTTGCGAAAAAAGATTTGAAGGATGAAGACAACAGCCTCCGTTAAGCGTGAAAATTTGCTTGGATATTTGTCCTTGGACATTATCTGTTCCTTGATGCTCACAGTTTTTCCTCAAGCTAGGCTCTTGGAAAACTGTTGGAACAAATATTTGAGCATATTTCCATGCCAAATGGAGGCTATTGTTTATTTATTCTACTCTTATCTCTTTCCCAGGGTACAGTTAATACCCAGGGGAGGGGTATTCCTTGCAGTGGCTGTTATTACAGTTGAGCCTAATATTCATTTGTTTAAAAAGGAATGCAAACAAGTCGAAAGGGTCAATAAAAATCAGAATTTACCCTTTCACCTCATTTGTATGTCAAACCGCTGATAACTGTCTTAGAAGCCTTTTTTTTATTTCCTCTGCCATCCTGATTTACCAATCCTGGCCCCTTGCTCAGACTAAAAAGTGTCACTCTCATGACCCATTATCTGGCAGACCTGGCCATTGGCAACAGTAACAGAGCAGTGAAGGGTTAAGAGTTTGTCAAAATATCTTATTAACATCTGCAGGAACCAAGTCAGAGGAATACAGTCATTGTCAACAGTCAAATATCAATTTTTGCAGCAATTTCCCCTCCAGACATGACTTATAATAATTTCAAATTCCATATGAAGTAACACACCATAGAATGTCATCATGGTGATAATAATTTTCATACTTAGTATCTTTGGTCTCTCCTTCTCAGTTTGAAGGTGAAACATCCCAGAAGAAGGAGATAAATTTTTATATCTTCTAGATGTAGTTTCCCTGAGAAACATCATTTATATTTTCTGAAGGCCAGTCTCTGTTGCACCCATTGTTTTTGTTTGCTGGCACACACCCAGGTACACAACAGCTGCGAAAGAGGCTACCTTAAAGGAGCTCAGTTACGGTTTGCGCATATTGAAAAGTTTAGCCTCAATTTTTCAGATTCATCATTTGCAATCTGTGTCAATCTTCTCCATCCTTAGCCATCCTTGTTTCTTTATGGTTTATCATTATCTCTTTAGTGCTTTTCTATCTTATTAAACTGTTATTTTCAGGTTTCCTACCATTCAAAGGTAATTTTGTAAATGGCCAAAATAACTCAAAATACCGTGACTGAACCCCTTTAAATTGGAAGCCTTGGCCCAAGACTTTGCTACTTTCACTTTTTTGTCCTTTTCCCTTTTTTAGCTTTGCCTAATATATCACCAAAATAATTTGGAGTTTTATAGGTGGAAGCTAATCAACAGCTGGACCCAGTTGGGGCGCAGGTCCACATTGACTACTGTGCTCTCCCCAGAGAAATTAATAGCAATGCATGCTGGGTAACCTAGCCGACCAGAGTGTGTTTTCAAGAAAACACGGCAAGAGCTAACTTCACAACTTTGGCAGAAAAACCCTTTGGATTGCGATCCACTCTGTCTGTCGGTTAGGAAGAAGGGTATAAAGTGGTCAAGGAAATCGAAGGGATCTCGTTATGGAAACGTTATAAGATTTGTTCTTGTTCGGGGCAAGGATTGATAGGACCTTGAAATCAACTACCGACAGATGGTTCCATATCTGTGATTGAACGAACTTCACTTCTTCGAAGTAGATATTGACTAAAGGAGTGGTTGATTTGCTTGAAATTATGTCGAGGGAAAGTAACTGCGGTACGTATGCACTGTACTATGTATATGTATAAAATATATTTTGTAGTGGTATTAATCTTACTTGTAGTTTGAGCTATTAATTCGGGCTACAAAAGCTGTAATGTTTTTCCTAAGCTTGCAATAGCTGTTCTAAACATCGATCACATACAATGATATCTTGGCTTAACTTCAGTTTTTTATGGTGTCTTTTTCAGTTTTAAAATCGGTCGACAACCTGGTAACCTTTTAATAAACTGTTTCAATACATTGTAAAGTAATCTCTTTCTGAGCGATTGTTTAAAGGTCGCATTTAGTTCGTCGTTTACAGCGACTTTTTTAAAACATTATTTCGATCCAAAGAACTGAATTTTGACCCTATGGAAAGCCTTAGTTATCATTTTCGTGGCCAAGAGCAGATTTCACGTACAGCTGTACTGATACTGCAATTCAAGCAAATCTTTTTATACTGACAGTTTCTTTGAGTCTTATCTCAGGATCATGCAAAATGACCCTACTAGTGGAGCTGAGAGCCAGATATTTTCCATGCGAACCTTTTACAACTTTATTTAACAGCCAATAACCATTTTATGATACCACGTTTGTGTCGTGTAATTTTGCTAGAACTGAAGTTGTGAATATATATTCTGAAGTGTACTTGCTAACTGAGTTGCTAGTTTGCGTGGTTTACAAGAAGAACTTTTATCAGTTGAACCAGCTGTAAGAAATGTACCCATGTCATCTTGCGGTGTAATGACTTCTATTGGATTGTGTCATTAGTTCTGTAAATATGTTGATCCATGCGTGACAAATATGCATGTTACATGTAATTTATGATTTTGGAAACCAGTTTTCAGAGCTGCCTTTGATCAGCATGCAGTATTGTACTACAACAAACTGTAACAAATAAGTCATAAAGTGGTGCACAATATAATTATTAACAGATAAAAATACTTGTCCACTATGACAATAACAATGGATAATTTCAAGAAATCGCTGTTACTGCCAAATTGAACTTTGTTCTCTGCCAATTTGGCAGTCTAGAATTTTTTTCATCCAGTTTTTTTAACAAGACAACATAATACATTTGTACATGAAGATGGTGTCCATACTTATTTATATGATAAGTAAAATTATTTTAACTGTCATGTTGATTCATTTGGTTCTTACCTATGATATATTGGAGTACAGACGCATAGATGATGTCATTAACATTCTTTTTTGTTTCTTTATTATACAAAACAAGTAGATTCCATGTTGCTGTGCAGCTGTTCAATAATACATGTAGATCACAGAAGACGTCAAAATGTGGTATAACATCGTTGACAGACTCAGCCTCTTGTGCCATTTTTTTGTCCTTACCACATTTTGATCTTTTACTGAACAGATACCCAGCAACATGGAATCTCTTTGTTAAATTGATGTTTTACACCTGTAGGTTTCATCCATTTGTGAACCTCAGTAAGTTTTGTATTGTTCTCTCATCTGCCAGAAAGCCATACCAAAATGGAAACAAATCCTCCGCAGGAAGAAGAGAAGGTTGTGATCCCACCATACAGGAGCTCAGAATGTCATAACAAATCTTTCCAAGTTATGAACACTTTACGTGAGCAAAATCAATTATGCGACGTTCTGTTAAAGGCTGGAGGAAATGAGATTCCAGCACACAGGGTTGTTCTGGCATCATCCAGCCCTTATTTTCTAGCAATGTTTACTGGAGAGCTGTCAGAGAGCCGACAAACAGTTGTAACAATGCGTGAGATTGACAGCCATGCACTTGAACTATTGGTGCAGTATGTTTACACTGCAGAGATTGAAGTAACGGAAGATAATGTCCAGGTTAGAGATTTACCAAACTGTAGTTAGTACATGTATCTTTTTTTATGTTTTGTTTTGTGTTTTAGTCAAGCAGAATTTACTCTAGACCTGAATACCTCTGCCTGTTTGGGACAATGAGCCTGTGTCTCCTTCCCCCAAACTTATCTCTTTTTGGGAAGGACCTCAGGAAAGAGAGTGGCAGAAATACAGAATATATTTACTCTAACACCATTAAAATTAGTCTTAAAAAGATTGACCAGCCATTATGTACCCTAGTTATTAGTCTAATCTATTCTTTCATGAGCACAGTCAAACCTCTGCTAATGGCACCTCTCATAGGTGAACACCTCCTGTTAGTGGACAGTTACATGTAGCAGTGATAATGTAAGGAGAAAAAAGATTTGTATCACTGTTAAGACTAAAGGATTAAAATAATTTGACATGTAGTAAAGGTCCCATACACTGCATTTTTGACCTTCCACAAGCAGACACCTAAAAAAAAGTGAAGCCTTGGAGCTGAATGGCTGCTAGCTGCCGGAGCTTATCATGGTTTCTGTAGCATGAAGCAGCTAGGAGTATTTCTACTCCCCCTGGATGGGATGCTAGTCCATCGCAGGTCACTCCCCCATAATTTTTTAGATTTCCCCAACAATTCACGGGTACCCATTTATACTCCTGGGTGGAGAGAAGCACTGTGAGAGTTAAGTGTCTCACCCAAGAACACAACACAGTTTCCCCAGCCAGGGCTCGAACCCAGACCTTTTCAGGAACAAGTGCACTAACCATGAGGCCACTGCACCTCCCAGACGCCTCTGTAGGTGGACACTTTTTCTGTTCCTGAGGGTGTCCGCTCACGCAAGGTTTGACTGTACTGACGTTTACATGTATATTGCAATTCTAATCTTTTTAAAAAGGGGAAAAACTAAAACTATATTTAGATCTGAAAAAATAAAAATCGTGAAACACACTTGCTAGATACATTTTTGTGCAGTCTGTGCATACATGAAATTGAATTCACATGGAAATTAGTGACACTACTTAAGACACTTATTTAATAATTTAGTCTTTTCTTGTTATATTTTTTCTTTTGTAGTCTAATTTTGTAACATTTATGAGAGCTTATTTGGTAGTATTAATAACTTGTTACCAGGAGAAACCCCTTGAATATCATTATTGTTGTCTTTTTAGGTCCTACTTCCTGCAGCTAATCTTCTTCAATTAACAGATGTGCGAGATGCATGCTGCGAGTTCCTGAAGGCACAGCTCCACTTTACAAACTGTTTAGGAATCAGAGCTTTTGCTGACATGCATTCTTGTGGTGATCTAATGGTTGCAGCACATTCTTTTGCTGAGAAGCACTTTAGTGAGGTTGTCCAGGCTGATGAATTTCTAGCTTTACCAAACCTTCAAGTTGAAGAACTTATTTCAAGTGATCAGCTGACAGTTCCTTCAGAAGAAAAGGTGCAACAATGTATTATTGTATGATTGTTAAGTAATTCTTTTGATGTGATTGTTAAATTTGCATGAAATTTCTTTGCCATACATGTATAAGCTTTTTATTAACCATACAATGTAAAAAAAAAAGGGGGGGGGGGGGGAAATCCTTGCTCCAAACTATCAGTTCTGGTTATGCCTGCAGTTTTTCTCACCTTTTCTGGCCAAAGTGTTTCGTACTTGAGTCCAAAAAGGGTAAAAAGAGAAACCACGGGCCTGTTTCTCGAAAGCCCTGGAATCTTTTCGGGCTCGCAAAGCCATTTTAAGTTCATCTGTATCTGTTCATCTGCAGTTCATGACTTTCACAGAAATTTTAGTGGAATGGACTGCACTGGGTGATCAGCTAGGGAGATTTTCCTGCCTGGATTTATCTAGTGTGTTTTTTTTTTCCTGAAGTGGGCTAGCAGGGATAAGCATCTCCAACCTAGACCAATGTGTTGTGTTGTAATGGCCAGGACGCTTTACCCCCACCTTGCCTTTTGCCACCCAGGAGTATACTGTAAATTGGTAGTAGCAATGCGTGCAGTAGAGCTTTGAGTCTGAGATTATTCCACCACTTATGCTAGAAGTATCTGTGATAAGCTGGCTTTCCATCCAGGAGGGGTGGTGTTAAGGGGGTAGAACAGACACTTCAAATGTAAGATACATGTGCCTGACTCCTCCAATCCTTCACTTATACCTTCCATCGGGCAAATTCAGACATTAATGATAGAAGCCTGACACCATTTTTTATTCCAGGTATTCGAGGCAGTAGTCACGTGGGTAAATCACGACCCTGAACACAGGCAAGACTGCTTGGCGCAGCTCATGGAACACGTGCGCCTGCCCCTTCTGTCACGTGAATACCTCGTGAGCCGCGTGGAAACCGAAATGCTCGTCAAAAACAACAACATGTGCAAAGATTTCCTGATTGAGGCTATGAAGTATCATCTGCTGAGCAATGAACAGCGGTCATCCGTGCAGTCACCGAGAACTCGACCCAGGACGCCGATTGGTTTACCTAAAGTGATGTACGTTGTAGGAGGCCAGGCACCTAAGGCAATACGAAGGTAACAGAAACAACTATTCATCGAGCGACCTTACATTGTATGTGGACACTCTCTGGTCTTGTCACGCAGTGCATTTAATATAAATTTAAAAGAGGTTAAATATACTTATTTAACTTAGCTAACGACGAGGAGCGTGTTGCTCATTAGTTGGCGTGGCGTTGGCGTGGCGTTGGCGTTTATTAGTGTTTTTGGTGGCATGCTGTGGCGTTTGTTTTGTTGTTAGGGTTTGCGTTACTGTAATAGGCCTAGTGCGGAGCAGTTTCCTGTGCCTTCGGGTCAGCGGTTTATTGTTTCAATTTATACGTGTGCCTTTACATAAGATCGTAGTTTTAATGTGCGTAGTGTTCGGGGCGTCTTTAGTTTTTGGAGCTTTTTAGTGTTTTCTCCCACTCTCCTTTCCTTTTATTATCTTTACCTTATTTATTATTGATTTATTGCTGGTTTTCAGTGTCACGCCATTCATAATAGATCAAAAGAACAATCAAAACCGTTCAATAGATAAAGTCCAGAATCTGGGATATGAAAGAAGGTAAATATGTAAAGACTCTCGCCAAGATTCTGGTCACAGCAATTTTTCTTATGCAAGATATGCGGAGAAATTTTTTACCCAAATTTATAGAGATTTGTATGGAGACGCCATGCTGGTGCCCATCCGTATGGGCAACAACATGGCGACCGGAAACCAACAGAAACATCTGTCTCTGAGTTTTGCTACAAAAGCATGAATTTATCCCTCGAGGAACTCTGAAACATTAAAATAATACTTTTTCTAAGACATAAACTGTTCAGATAGCCAAATTCCCCGAAATAAGTCACTTTTTTAACCATCATGACAGCTCTCTAGGCCGTCATGTAAATGGTGCGTCACGCAAAAGCTTAGAAATTCAAGCGTAGTGTATCACAAAACCAAGAACCCATTCGGAGCGAAAACTTTTATGAATATTACTTTTCAGCTGCTCTTATACATCATTAGAGTAAAATCTCAGGAAGATCAATAGTTTTGTAGTTTGAATTTTAGTGACGTCATGTGAAAACCAGCTATTAGTATTTTTATTGTTATTTTGTTTTTCATTATTATTATCGCTCTTAATATTATTATTGTTTACTATTGTTATTATTTTTGTTATTTCCACTGAGCTCCTGGCTCTGTGTGACGGGTGCTTGGGCTGGGGCTGGGTTTGGCGGGCGGGGCTCGTGGCTGGGTTGCGGGTAGGGCAGACTTTTGGGGTGCTCTTGCTACCAGGGTTTGGGGTCGGCAGCTCCAGCTCCCGGGTTCCTGGGCACCCAACCTCCATGTGCGACTCAGGCGTTAATATTTCCTTTGAGGAGAACAAGTAAGGGTGCAGTCCAAGGACGTCAATATGAAGAATATAGAATAATATTATAGGGGGCTGTAGATTTGACTGATTTCTCTAATACACTGTATTTTGAGTGGAACCCGGTTAATATGGGCACTAATAGGACACAAAAGCTTGTTCGTATTATAAATCGGGCGCTTATAAATATAAGCGGGCGCTTATAAATATAAGCGGGCGCTCAGAATAACGTCACGGACTCGAGTTTTATCGATTTACTATAAAGGATAAATTTAGTATACAATTTAAAACAGACATCAAAACGATGAAAGAGAAGACGGACACTAGATGTACAAGTAATGCGACATTAAACCTTTACTGCGAGCACAATGAGCAGAAAGTCAAACACCCAAAGTGAGGTGTCTGTATGAAGTGGCGGATGTCCGTAAAGTGGGGTTTGCTCTAACATCATTTCGTTTCGTGTTGTTATTTTGTTCTCTAATACTCACCATTCGTTTTCACTCATTTATTTATAGCGTGGAATGTTACGATTTCAAAGGTGAAAACTGGTACGCGGTTGCTGAGATGAACTCCCGCCGTTGCCGCGCCGGTGTTGCCGTGTTGGACGGACTCGTCTATGCCGTGGGCGGTTTCAACGGTTCGCTGCGCGTTCGCACGGTCGATTGCTACGACCCTGTGAAAGATCAGTGGCGCCCTGTAGCGTCGATGGAAGCGCGTCGCAGCACGCTGGGCGCGGCCGTGATGAACGGACTGTTGTACGCCATAGGCGGCTTTGATGGCACAACGGGACTCAACACTTGTGAAGTGTACGATCCGAAGCTCAACGAATGGCGACCGATCTGCCCTATGAGTACCCGAAGAAGCAGCGTCGGTGTCGGCGTTTTAAACGGTCTGCTTTACGCCGTCGGTGGGTACGACGGCGCGTCAAGACATTGCTTGAGCTCGGTTGAGTGTTACAATCCTAACACGAACGAATGGTGCTTAATGGCGGAGATGAGCACCCGTCGAAGCGGCGCAGGCGTCGGCGTGGCGGACGGACTATTGTATGCCATCGGCGGGCACGACGGTCCGCACGTACGCAAAAGCGTAGAATGTTTCAACCCGGATCTGAACCAGTGGCGGCCTGTCGGCGACATGAGCATGTGTCGTAGAAACGCTGGCGTAGCGTCAGTGAACGGTTTACTTTTTGTCGTGGGCGGTGACGATGGATCCAGTAATCTGTTTTCAGTTGAAGTTTATAATCCGAGGACAGACCAGTGGGGCTTGCTTTCAACGTTTATGACGATAGGCCGAAGTTATGCTGGAGTAGCCGTGATTGACAGGCCTAACACTTAACCATGGCTGCTGGAAACGTTGCTGGGATCGTTGAGCAACGTTTCCTTCTGTCATCTGCTCTTTTCGTCCTGGTTAAAGATATTTAACTTTATACGTACGGTGTAAAACTGAAATTAGCGAACAAGTTAAAATGGAATGGAAGAGAAAAGATCGAAGGTGACAAGTTCTGAGTAGCGTAGGATTCTTGAAGTCTGGAATTCTTCCCAGAAGACGTTTACAAATCTTTCGCATGTTTTGCTAGGAAAGCTCTCGAATTTTATCCAAACTGCGACAAGCCACCTTGATTACATGAACCGTAAGTTTTTTTGTTAACTGCCTAGTCAATACTAGAAGCCATCGTTGGCCTGTTTCAGTCTGGTGGTCTTCTACACATAATCATGTAAGGGAAGAGAAAATTATGAAGAGATGTAACAAAAACAGACATTAAAATTTCAGTTAAAGTGATTTTTACGCTTTCACGGCTGTTGTTTCTTGCAATAAGTTTATGTAATTTTTTTGTCTCGTGCTTAAAGGAACTACGTCAAAGTTTGCGCATATTGAAAAGTTTAGCCTAAATTTTTCAAGTTCGTCGTTTTTCATCCGTGTCAATCTTCTCCATCCTTAACAATCCTTGTGCCTTTATGGTTTATTTTTATCTCTTTGATGTTTTACTATTATTTTTAGTAAACCACTATTTTCAGGCTTTCTCCAGTTCAAAGGGAATTTCGCACGCCAATAAAACTCAAAAGAACTCAAAATACCGTGACTGAGCTCCTTCAATTGTGTCGAGTCTAAAAGTTATTTTCAATATTTTTTCTTGCTCGCGATTGGTCGCAACATGCCACGTGACGCAAATGTAACAATATACCTCCGGTTAATTTTTTTGTTTAACCTAAAGGTGAAATGCAACTCGAAAATGGTTAAACTGCAGTCGGCTTTAATAGTGAGCGATTTTAGAGCTGTCAAAACATAAAGCTTGCCATGTGATTTTGAACGAATGTAAAGTGTCCACTTACTGTTTCCATTGTCTGATGAAAGAGCTTAAAATATGTGTGGGATAATTTTGTAGTACCGGGGGGAACTCCCGTATAATTAGGACGTGGGTGCTCATCGAAAAGTTTAAAAAGAACCCCTAAGAGGTACCAAGATCCTGTTTTGTGGGCGTGGCTTCAATTCTTTTTCACCCCTAAGAGGTACCAATTCTAAAACAAATTATCTCCAATCATTTTTTTTTTTTCGGCTCAATACCCTGCAAGGTACCGCAAAGGCTCCCGCTGTGAAGCATTTGAGGCTGAACACCCTAAGAGGAACTGCTTTTTAAACCCTTAAAAGGTACGACAAACACCCCCGTTCTTTTTATACGGGAGTTTCCCACCCCTCCCCCCCCCCCGGCACTTATCCCCTTTCTAGCACTCCACGTTGACTTTGTACCTCCACGCTAACCGTCTTTAATCACCTAAGTCATGTGGCTGAAGAAAGATGGCCCATATTGAGGCAATAAGGAGACTCGTTGCCACAAATAGGGACGACAATTTGCGAGAAAAAGGCAGTTCTGAGCGAGTTATTCGTGAACTTCACACACGAATAATCATTTACGTGCAAATGCAACCGCTGACCAACTATTTTCTTTGTTTTGCCGCGTGAGTGAAAGAAAAGCGAACGGCGAGTCCCGCGTGAATTAAGATAGTTTTGCCGTAAGTTGATTCTGTTTTGCTGTGAGTAAATTTAATGGTCTTGTCGCGAATGGACTTTTTGTTCCTGTCAGAAATCTGTCTTGCCGTGAGTTAGTTTCTTTAACCTTTTGTTTTGCCATGATAGTTTTGGGCCTCGAGAACAGATCGCGTGACAATCACGATAGACCTTGATGTAGTATATATGCCACTATCTCTAGCTGATTTTTGTCAGGTAAGTGATTTGCATTTCACATCATATTTATGTCCCTGCTGCGTTGAATCGCATACTAATACCAGCTGTAATCCCAGAATGAAGCAACGGGAAGCACAAAAGAAATTTTTAACTAGCTATTGCATTATGTCGAGCGAGAGACTCCAACCGATTACATAACATCCTCGGTAGAATTTATCGGCAAGCACGAGGATCCCGACGGTTTCATCAGTCGATGAAATAATACCAGTATCTCACGCCTATATACACTGATATTCTGTGGAATCTAAAGTAACAAAGAAATTTATATTAACCATGCACACGGGCTCATGCTACACACGTGTAATGAGCTTTTCAATACCTGTGATTTTGAGTCAAATTATTTTTCAAGCTGAAGTCTGCATTGACGTTTATCGTTTTCTTAACGTTTCGTGTTTGAACCGGCAGGGGTAATTCGCAGAACGCCGAATGCCGAATGCACTGCTTGCTTCCGGCTAGTTTCTTTCGGCGATCTGTCCCAATGGGTCCCCGGCTCATCTGCGATGGATCGCCGACATACTCAAATTTACTCGAGATGCAAATCGAATTGCGCAATTTTAAAATATTTTACCTATAAATACGGATCCAATCGTCTAACTGGAGTACGTTGCGTCCGCAGATGATGTTCACATAAAATATTTTCATCGCCGACAACCGCCGACAACCGCCGGCTTGCCTGCGAAGTTGAACTCAGCTCAACTTCGCACGGTCAATGCCTGGGATAGATTATGATTCGGCGATAAATGTTCACAAATGCCGTAACGGTGTCCCAGGTATGTCGGCGGTATATGAGAACCAGGCTTTACTTATATTTGCTTGCGGTTAGCCTTTATTTGTTGGACAGGGCCATATGCAATATAATGCTGTCCTTAAACAAACAAAAGCTAACCGCAAGCAAACAGTGCAGTGGCGTTCGGCGTGCTGCGTTCTGCAAAATATTAACCCTGCCGTGTTTGAGCTAAAATGTCAATGGAGTATTGGTTTACTTCAGAGCCTGAAATATGCCCTGCCATGACAGTAATTATGCGCCAGTACGTATCAGTCCTGAAAGCAGTCATTACCACTCATTAGTATTGCCTGGGGATATTTGCTGATATTGTTCTGGTGTTTTGTTGACCGTCCTTTTCGTTTGATGTTTTTATAAACCCTGCCAAACATTCAGTCCACTGAGGAGTAAAAGAGTGTTTTCAAACTGATTTTATCGAGAGTCCTTCAAAGCCTAACAGCGAAATTGGTTTGTATTATGCAAGAAACTGACATTTCCAAACGATTGATTATGCCATTTCGTCTGCCATTTTATGGGTGGAACTCATATTGTTAAGTGAAGACGGAATAAAAAATCAGACGCTTGTGTGAAAAACAGATTCTATCAAGGTCGGATTATAAATAGTTATTAGTCCTATCATTTTAATACAGCACAAGAGTGGTCCAACTAAGAGAACTGTTAGCCCAGCACTTTCAATACATTATAGCCTGCGGGTATGGTAATTAGTCATGATTCACTGGAGCAACCTCGTTCCCAGGGTCTCTCATCTTACCGCCCCCTGGAGCGAGCGAAGTAAACCAAGAACGATATGATGTTCTGCGGCAATGTCCGGCGGTAATATTCTGCAAACGCCAAGGAAAACTTATCCATCATCTGATAGCGGAAATCCATGTCGCTGATGGTTGCATGGTTCAGTGAAGGACGTTACATATTGTAAAAATCTCCTCACGAAGGCGAATGGAGAATTACACACCGCAGCCGAGGCTGTGTATGGAAGATGTTTGGCTCATCTTTACCTCAGAATGAAGTGTAGGTCTTGTTACCGGCGATTAAATAATTCTAGAGAATTAAGGGCCTTTTAAATGATCACTGAAAGCCAAAGTCACTTCGAAAGGAGCGAAAGGGTGAAAAGATTTATTGAAGTTTCACCGCGCCGTCGGCGCCCCGAACTTTGCCGAGCGCGAAGGATATAAATACAGCGAACTCGTCGCGGTATACATTTCGCCGTCGTTGCTGATAAAATGGATTTATCTTCGAACGAAACGAGGCTAGAAAAAGAAAAATATAATTTTTATTGTGTCGTTAATAAATTATTGTACGTGACACCAACGGTTCGAGAGAATTGTGCACATTTTCATTTAATTCTCGATCTCTCGACCTTTCTTTGCTTCAAGCGTGTCTCTGAGGGGCATTTTTTGTGCCGTGTTATTAGAAGAAATGGAAATTATAAGTAGAGCGGAGTCGTTTGATTATGTTACAGCATATTTTTAGAGGTCGTAAGTCTGCATGGTTTCCGCTGTTAACTGCACGTCGCTTCTCAGAGTTTGACACCTCTGTAATTTGCCATGCCGTGCTTATACTTTGTTTAGGTTCGTTTCTATTGCAAGATATGTTTTAAGGCTCTAAGTATTGGCTCTCCAGGGACAAAGATTAAAATATTCCGTGAACATATTGCTTACTTGCATTCTATACTGTGACGCCGCAGGTGACGCCGGGCCCGGCTATTTGATTAGAACTGTTTGCAAGCACAGTGCGTTGCACGAATATCATATTTATCTTCGTCCAGCTTTTCTTCAGAGACTGCCGTAGCTTTACTTTGAGAAAGCTATACGTTTTCCTAGAGACGTTCTTATGTTTTTTTGCATCAATTTGATCGAGTGCATTCAAAGGAGAAACAACAATTACTACGGGATGAAATTGCGCTGCTCGACGTCCACAGTTGAAATATGAATGACTTTCCATAAATCCAGTGGGTAAGACGGCAACACTGAAAATCACGACCACTAAATTGCCTCGAGACAGACTTGCTTAACCTTTAGGTAAACGTTGGAACAGATATTATTCGAAATTTCAGCCTGAAAGCTAAGTATTGATAAACGCCGCGGGTAATGTGGCGGTCGCAGCGCGCGACAAAGCTCAACGCGACAAACTGCTGATTACAGAGGACCCCTCCCTGATGTTCTCAATTGTCAAAGTGGCACGTGACCAGACCCAACCAGGGTCTCTCCGCTCGCTCCAGGGGGCGGTAAGATGAGAGACCCTGGGAACGAGGTTGTCACTAGAGAACTGTTCTTCAAAGAATATCATTCATGCGTACGTAAATATAGGAGGGGGACATGGGGATTTGCGGTGTTGCGGTGTTGATGTTTTTTGAATGCGGTGATGCGGTGAATAAAATCTCAACTTGCGGTGTTGCGGTGATCTCAAACCCTACGGTGTGCGATGTTTGTGTTTTTCACGCTGCCGTGTTCGGTGAAATGAAATTGTTTGCGGTGCTGGGGTGTTTTGACTTACCTTTCTCAAACCTAAATTTGACCTAAATGTAGCATGTAAACTTCGTTAATCCATGCTAGTTTATGACAAACACATACCATTGAGGTTAATAATTTGCAACAAAATACAGACCATCACTTCCCAGGCAATCTTCAATATGCTTCGGCTGCCGATGCGAAGCTGTTTTCATTTATTCGTAACTTGTCAAGTAACTCGACCTCTGCCACCCGGAGCTCAGTGTTCGGTAGACACGTGGAGGAGCGAGGACAGAAACAATCCTGGAAATTCTGGAAACGCCAAGGCCGAATATAATGTATTATTGACTGCGCAGCTTTTTCCTACGAAAAAAGGAAAAGGCGGCGAAAACTACCGGCCACAAAATATATTCAGATGTCGCGTCGGCTGCGAAGAAAGAAGGCTTTCTAGAGACCCTGTTGGGGGTAAATTCCGGCAAGTGACATGGCCTTGAAACGGCGACATGAGAGCTATGAATTGGCGACGAACGACAGACTACTCCAGCGAAATAGGGAAAGCGACACCAATGGCAAGATAGACCGACGACGAATTTCGGAACTGAGAATGCAATGATTGTTTTAAACGTCTGAGTCGAAGTGAGGACGCCCTTCCAGAGTTTTAAATGTGTTTTCCTCTCTCAAGCGCGATGTCGACGGGTGGTGAAACCCAGGCTTTCTTGTATATGCTAAAACGTCCACGTCGAATAAATCGAGTCCGTCATGGCTGAGTATTTTTTCTCAGTCTCAGCTGAGTGAGCAGTGCCCTAAAACGCCTAAAAACACGCTTAAGGAAAAAGGAAAGAGATCTTTGACCGTCCGCTTCATAGTTTTATTAGTGGGTCACCAGTAAAAGATTATAAAGCTGTATTATCAACAAATGGCATTATGGAAGGAAAAGAGAGACAGGGGAAAGCTGCTAAGGTCTTCTCGTCTTCAGCAGAAGATAAGGGTTACGCTAAATTCAAAGGAAGATTATAGATAGGAGAGATTATTTGATTGAGGCCGTTGAGATTTTGAGTTAAAGAACGGCTGTTAAACATAAACATGGTAAAAATAGTCATAGGTTCGATTGTACTTTAGGTCCAAATACTGAGTGGAAAATGACTGAAAATAGCAATTCCAAGCGGCTGAATTTCAAAATTTCCCGGGGGGAGCATGCTCCCACATCCCCTAGGAGGTTAGCAACTTCCGCGCTCGAAAGCATGCCCAAGGCCTTAGAAAGCATGTCCTTAATATGCCCCCCAACATGCCCCCAGCCCCTTAGAAAATTTTTAAAAATTGAAGTAGCTAAGAAGTCTTTTCCCTCATTCTGAGTCGAAATGTGATGCTTTAAAAAGTAACCATTAAGTAATCATTAAACCCACTGACCGGAGAAATGCTGGTTCTGCATAAGAATTCCTACTGCTGAAAAGTGTTCGAAGCAAATGCAAAGCATACAAGGAGTTAATTATATCCAGAAATACCAGGAGCCATAATCGGGGACGGAGTCCCCGATTATGGCTCCTGGAGATACTTAATTATATGTGTTATACGTTTAGCGAGCGAAGTAGGAGAAGAGAGGGATCTGGGGTAGAGGCCATCTCTCGAGGCTCCTCTCTTTTTTCTTCGTCCGCTTCCTACTTTCACGCAAGATTTCTTCACAAGCGCAAGAAAGCGGATTTACAGGCATCAGCAGTATCGACATATGCGCAATGAAAAACGTTGTGATGTGCTTATTTTGTGGAAAATTGTTGAGGTATAAAGGTATTATTTTAAGTGTAAACTCGAATCATGGCGCTAAAAATACGTGTTGCGGTGACGGTGTTTCGTTGACTTTTCTTGCGGTGATGCGGTGTTCGTCAATTTTTTTTTGCGGTGTTGCGTGTTCAGACCCCCCCCCCCCCCCCATGTCCTCCTCATATTGCCGCTTTTCACATGACGTCACTAAAATTCAAACTACAAAACTATTGATCTTCCTGACATTTTACTTCCATGATGTATAAGAGCAGCTGAAAACTAATATCCATAAAAATGTTTGCTCCGAATGGGTTCTTGGTTTTGTGATAGACTGCGCTTGAATTTCTAAGCATTTGCGTGACGCGGCATTTAAATGACGGCCGAGAGAGCTGTAATGTTGGTTAAAAATGTGTCTTAATTCGGGTAATTTGACTATCCGAACAGTTTTTGTATTAGAAAAAGTGTTATTTTAATGTTTTTGAGTTCCTCGAGAGATAAATTCACGCTTTTATAGCAAAACTCAGTGACAGATGTTTCTGTTGGTTTCCGGCCGCCATGTTGTTGCCCATCTGGATGGGCGCCAGCATGGCGTCTCCATACAAATCTCTATAAATTTGGGTAAAAAGTTTCTCCGCATATCTTGCGTAAGAAAAATTGCTGTGACCTGAATCTTGGCGAGAGTCTTTGCATATTTACTTTCTTTCTTTTCTCAGATTCTGGACTTTATCTATTGAACGGTTTTGATTTTTATTTCGATCTATTTTGAATGGCGTGACACTGAAAACCAACAATAGGCCAAGGTAAAGTCTGCGTACGAGCCAAGTGGCCCATAAGGCCGATGCTTATCTCCTGTTTCTGAAGCATGAAGGGACTAGGAGTATTTCTACTCCCCCCTAAATGGGATGCTAGTCCATCGCAGGGGCCCGACATGAAATTCGTCGGTATATCCCCCTGATTTATACACCTGGGTGGAGAGAGGCACTGTGAGCATTAAGTGTCCTGTCCTCCTATATATATATATGTCCTATCCTCCTATGTATATATATATGATAACTGAACAAGAGAAATGAAAACCAGAAAGAAAGAGTTATCTTTTTGAGTTATTTCCGTGTACAAATATGGTCCCGATCCCAACACCTTACGTGCTGTATAAATAACTGTATAATAATAAGGAAGTATACGGAAAAACAGCCAAGCACACCCTCGTTAGTTCGGCGTATACAGTTGTCTGGTGTTCGTGCGTGTAAAAATTGTAGCCTTGTAGGATGACCAATGATGACTCAATGTTGATGTTACTCTGTTCACCAGAGCCACCCGTCCCTCGTAGCCGGCGGGGCCTTGGTAACGAGCAAAAGGCGGCTCTAAACACATATGATTTGATTGGCTACACTCTTTGAAAAGGCAGTCTCCTTCCCGCAAATATACACAGGTTAATTTTTACCTAAAACTGGTCGATTAGGGCATCTTTAAAAGAGCTCAGTCAGGCGTTTGAGTTATTTTGGCCACGTACAAAGTCACCTTTAAATTGAAGCAAACCTGAAAATAGTAGGTTACCAAGATAGCAAAACACCGTTTAAAGAAGTAATATTAAGTTAAGAGGGAAAGGTGGTTTTAGAGACAAGAATCTGTGGCTGTCCGATTGAATGTGAGTTTCAGTTAGAAATTTCTGGAGATTCATCCCAATGAAATGACCCAAAGGATCTTCATCGTTTTGAATGGATTGGTAATGACTAAAAGGAAGAAAATCGAACCAAAACATTGTCTCTATTCCAAGAACATATCCGAAGGAGAACAAATCGAGCCAGACGCAACTAAAAACCTACAGTACAAAAACATACACACACCGATAAAACTGATAACTGAAATCCTTCTTTCTGTTTACGCTTACACTGTCATAAGCCAGGCCAATTTTCACGACGCAAGTAAAAACTACAGTGCAAAAAAAACACCGATAAAACTAATAACCTGCTTCTCTCTCTTTAAGCACAGGTTTCATAAGCCAAAGTAAAAACATACAGCGGTAAAACTAGTAAAATCCCTCTTTCTCGTTGAGGGGATTTGATTTCCATGAACCAAGTAAAACAACGTAAGAACTATTTGTCCCTCTCGTGGATTTCAACCAATAATTGATCTACACGTAGAAAGTCAAAGACGAGTAAAACAGAATTTTGCGTTTGTAACTTTGCTTGTCTTTCTTTCTCTCCTACTTCTGTCAGGTTTCCGAAGAAGGCCATTGAAATTGAGGAATGGAAGATACTCTCGTGCGTAATCCAAGAGACCAGGCAAGTTTTCTCTCGCTGTTGACTGCCTCCTGGATAAACGATGTTCTTAAACTCGGAAGCAAACAACCATTAGAAGAGAAACATTTGTTGGCGGTCGGAACTTCATATCAAGCAGAAAGGTTGGTGGCTGACTTGGAGAGGGAATGGCTGGCAGAGGAAAGGGCGTCTGAACAGAACCGAACAAAGCCTCGTCTGTGGAGGGCCATGATGAGAATTATTCCCTACAGAGACTATATCATTGTAGCGTTCTTCAGGATATTTTATTTAATAGCATTCAATATTTTTCCTTTGATCGTGTGGTTCTTCTTGAAAAGCATTTCTACTTCTACAGAAATCAGTTACAAGTCAACGCTGCCAATCATCATTGGTATTGCTCTTGCTACCTTTATAAGAACTCTATGCTCAAATCATGGTTCATTCAAGGTGGATGTGTTATCCACCAAACTGAAAGTAGGGATGACTGGACTAGTTTACAAAAAGGCAAGTAATTTTCATCAGAAATCTGGTTCTAATAAGGCGTAACGCGAAAGGAAAAGCTATCATTTGTTCACGATATGCACATGACATGTTAATTTCTAAACTTCTGATATTAACCTTTTTTAAAAATCCTCAAGCATCAAGCGTGATGTTTACTTAATAAGAAAGTATTCGTTGTAACTTATTTCGAAAACAGTGCTTTGTTGTTGATTGGCGTGAGGGACTGGTTCTGAGCATGTGGACAGAAATGCAAATTGTCGCCTAGCTATGTAAGGGAATTTAAGCAAACCACGACGACGAAGGGAACGGGACCATCACCAAACGAAAGGTTTAATGAGCAAAACAATAGCCGTGCACGTGCGTTATAAATCTTTGTACATTTCTTTGCGGTCCTCTGTAAAACAAGAACGTGATATGACCAGGTTTTGCGTAGTCTGGGGAACGCGAACGACGAAGGCTATGATCAGCTTAGAGTGGTATTTACTTGGCTTTGCATTACCACGGTAAGCAATTGGCTTCAAAATACTGGCACCACTTTGTCATCCAATCAGAAGTAAAACTGAAACTAATCGCAACTCGCTCGCAAACGTTTTCTCGCGCTTTGCGTCGGCTACATGTATTTGCTTTGGTTTTTGATTGGTTCACTGGCTTGTCTGTGCCATTTGTGATTGGTCAGAGTAATAACTTTGGTTTTCGTCTGACGAGACTCAATCGAAAACTGCAGCATGCTCTGATTATATAATAAAACATAGTGTATTTTCCTTTTTTCCAGATTCTTACCTTAAATCGAAGCACTTTAGAAGACACCATTTCAGAAAATACGATCAATCTTGTTTCTAACGATGCTCAAGCCATTGAGAAAATGGGTTATGGCATTTTTTTACTTCCATTTGTTCCACTGGACATTGTTGCTTCCATGGTTCTTGTTTGGTACTTAGTTGCATGGCAAGCCTTAATAGGAGCGTCTTTCTTCCTTCTTGTTGTTGCCTATGGATCATTTGCAGCTCATAAGGCTGGTAAGGTACGCCACCAATCAGCTGCAGTGACCGACAAACGATTGGAGATAATGAAAGAGATCATTACAGGAATCCGCGTGGTTAAGATGTACGCCTGGGAATGGAACTTCAGAGACCTTGTTGCCCAAATAAGAAGGTTGGTATCTAATATATTGGTGTCTTTCCAATCATTTAGGCTACACGCCCGCCAATAGTCGTTTACCATCTTTGAACGAATAGTCAACGTGGCTCATCCGAGTTTTCTATCGCTTATTAAAAACAATAGCAACTGGCATTGTTGTTACACAGAAAATATCCGAAACCAAGTGAACGATTTTAGCATTTTTGAGCCTTTAAGTCGAGCATAGTGGACTATCAGCAATTAGTGTCACCCAACTAGTGGACTAATGCAAATCCTGCATTCTAATTGGCTACGCTACTCGAGGACTATTAGTTCGCCTCATGGGCTATTGACCCGTAGGCCGCAAGGGCTACGGATCTAACTGTTAATTAGTAGATTTCTACTTGAACACTAAAGCAAATGCTGCAATCTGATTGGCTGAGCCATCGCACACTATCAGCCATTACAGTTCACGACTAAATTTTCTCCGATTCTTATTGGTTTAAATGGTGTACGGAGAGACACTATCAGCCGATAGTGCTCGTCCGAGGAAAATACCCAGATGGATAGTACTCGTCCGTGAGAGATTTTCTGTAAACAGGCGAGCTTATAAAAAAATAAACAAATGAAATTGTATTAAGTGGGTCTTGTTTATTTCCCTTTTTAAATTTTACATTTGGCATTCACGGTTTAATCTAAAAAAGTTGAAAATAACTCGATATGATTTTTGAACTGGAGAGCGGAGGAAAATTTAGTAGTGAACAATAAAGACAATAGATTGTTTATGTCTCGGAACTACCGCTCTGATAGTCGCCCCTTGGAAGTTTGACTAGCATATTTACCCTCGAAGCTTCGCTTCTCGGGCAAATATTTGTTTTAAGACCATCAAATTTCCGCGAGGCAACCAGCAGCCGATAGTTCCTCGACAGAAACACTCTGTTGTTTAATTAGTGTTCAGTGGCTTGGTGTGGTCGATAAAATTTCATCGTTTTCTCGTTTCTCCGAAGTTTTGAAAGAACATTTAAAAACAAAAGGATAATTAAATTCCTGAAAAGACTGAAAAAGGACATTCACGGCTTCTGCAATTAAAAAAACTCGAATTTTTTTGAAAGAAACTGATAAGCGCGCGCACACAACTGAAAATATCAAATTGACAACTCAGTCCGCGCGAATTCTCTAAAGCGAGAAGTTTAATATTAAGACCAGAAATATTTGGAATCATTATTCGAAGCAAATTTCAGTTAGAATTCTACTAAAACAGTTAGATTATGAGCTCGAGATTTCTATGAGGTGATAGTTGATTCGGCCTTCTGCTTCATCAACTATCACCTCATAGAAATCTCGAGCTCATAATCTAATTGTTAATTAGTAGGCACCCAGCTGTGTTCTACTGGAAAGCCGCGAGTCGTATTGGTTCTCTCATCGTTTCCCATTTAATAAAGAGATTCCATGGAGTCGTACCGGTCACAGATGAGGTCAAAATGCGGTAAGAACACAAGTAAGTGACACACTGGCCGTTAGGCCGGTATGTTACTGATGTTCTTGCATATTTTGACGTCTTCTGTGATCTGTTACTGAAGAGACCCACGACAACATGGAATGTCTCTGTTTTATATATTAGGGACCTTAAGATACGAGGACGGGAAGGCCAGGACGGGAGCGGTAGTGGACGCGGGAATCTTTCGCGGGTCCCGTCGTGTCGCCAAAAACAAAATGCTTAAGACGTGTATTTTCGCAAAGTTCGGCGACGTCGATAATTCACACATCCTTTAGACTATGAAAAAGATGGTAGAAATCTTATCCTATTAAGCTTAAACGATAGTGAATAGCGATGCTGAATTTATTTTTCTTTATAAGCGAAGCAAACATCTGTCAATATTTTGATAGAGAAACCTCAATTTCCCTAGGAAAAAATAAAATGAACAATCTGATTGACCTGCTTTAGATGGCTTTTTACCACCGAAACGTTTGAGAATTCTGTCACCGAAGAATCCTGACTTTTGCTGAACATTTCAATTTCCATCTGTAATTGTAGCAAGCATTATGAAAATAAATCAAACGTTGCATCAAGTTCCGGGTAGTATAGAAAAACAACAACTAAACATCAGTTTGAAAATGTGTTTTCTATTTGCTCGATAGATGCTCATGGCGTTCATTCTTACAACAATTTATCGACTGTACTTACACTGATGTATTCTCAGTGCATACAGTTTGTATTGAGCTTGCACACACGCGACAGCGACTGAACAGTGACTGAAACACAAACAAACAGACGAGGAATATTTTTATTCACATTTTCGTATGTCAGCGTAGTATTCTACACTACAATCACGAAAAATGCGAACCTTATAAACATTCCTATCAATATAACTGAAAATAAAGTCGATTGAAACATTTATCGGAGTAAAACAAGTGCAAAATACTCACGTTTTCGATACGACGGCTACTCGGGCAAAATGACGTCCTCGACGAGACGAGGACGGCAGAGAGATTAGTCGAGAGTTCTCGTGCGCATGCCCGGTTGAGTAAATTTACTTAGCTCGTCCCGTCCTGGTATCTTAAGGTGTCTATTAAGATAACAAAACTAATTGTTGATGACGTCATCTATGCGTCTGTCCCGCAGTAGATCATAAGTAAGGACCAATCAAAATGCGAGAATTATTCGACATATTGTATAATTAACAATTATAATATACAATTAATTAATACATTATAATTACAATATACAATTAATACAGTGTATAGCATTTCAAGACAAGGACTGAAGCCACACCACAATTTAGCGTTCGGGAAAGTGCAAAACACGGGCTGGCTCAAAGAACTACTTTGTCAGTATCGTTACTTAAAACTAGAGAGACCGGACTGAGACTGAAATATCTTCCCTGTTTCTAACGTTTTGAGACCAGTTAAAGTTCTGATATCGTATTATTAACCCAACACGTTTCAATTTCATTTTGACAGAAAGGAAATCTCACTGATTCGTATTCGAGGGTTCATGGTCTCCAGTATCTACGCCCTGTTCTTCTCAAGCTCAGCCATGGCAGGATTCATTTCAGTCACGACTCTACTTTTTATGGATACTTCGCTGACATCGTTTAAAGTCTTTACTTTGCTTACTCTTTTAAATAACTTAAAGATGGTAGTCACGATCTTTATAGCAGATTCATTACGCTACATTGCCGATGCAAGAACTGCATGCGGTAGGATGCAAAACTTAATAGAAAAGAAATCCATGTTAACACGCAACATGGACTACCAAGACAAGCCGTCTTCTCCAGAAGTTTCCTTCAGAGGCAAAGGGTATGAACCAGAATTTGCTACAATTGAGAGCTTTAGAAATGGAAAACCTCATCCGAAACTAGGCCAGACATCTCAAAACATCAAACCACGGATATTTCTTGAGGACGTTTCGTGTTTTTGGAACCAAACAACAGAACTTCCAGCGTTACAAAGTGTTTCATTGAGTGCTGCAGATGGGCAACTTCTGGGCATAACAGGGCCAGTTGGAAGCGGCAAAACATCTTTGCTGATGACCATCTTAGGAGAACTCCCAATCTCCTCTGGCAAAATTTCTTGTATTGGAAAAATAGCCCTCGTCTCCCAAACACCATGGGTCTATTCTGGTACTGTGCGAGACAACATCGTTTTTGGCAACCAATTCGATGTGCAAAGGTACAACAAGGTTATCGAGGTTTGTGACTTGGAGAAAGATATAGCAAGCTTCACGAAACGTGATCTAACTGAGATTGGACAACGTGGAGTGATCCTAAGTGGTGGTCAGCGTGCACGAGTTAGTCTGGCACGCGCAATCTACTCAGATGCGGACATCTACTTATTGGATGATCCACTCAGTGCAGTGGATGCCAAAGTTGGTAAACATTTGTTTGATAAATGCATCAAAGAGTTCTTAGACAGGCGGATGCGTATTCTGGTCACTCATCACTTACAGTTTCTGAAAGAAACAGACAGCATTGTTGTCCTGCGGAATGGCTCCGTTATCTGTGAAGGAACGTACAGTCGAATAGAATAGGACAAACAAGTCGCTTCTTGCTTTGTTTCTCAAGAAAAGAAAGATTTCAATGGCCAGCAAAACAATGACGAGAGGTTTTCGGTATTCAATGAAGATACCTTGAAATCGATGAATTCCGCTGGAGAACACCATGATAGGGTAGATCTGGAAGATGAAGCGGAGGACAGAATGGTTGGAACCGTTAAGTGGTGGTTGTACTGGAAATACTTAAGAGCTGCACTCCCAACGATTTTGATAATCAGTCTTATGGTTTTCTTCGCAATTGTTCAGGGTAAGCAGTAATTTTTAGTGGATGTAATTCCCTCTGCACGTCAAGGTTATAAAAGTCTAGTAACACAGTGTGGGTGGCCTCTTCTACCGAGAGAAGTTGGAACGAAAATAGACAATCTCAAAATGCACTGGAAAATTTGAACACACCACTTTAAGCGGGAATACTCGGGAATACCTTTCAAAGATTTCTCAAAAATGTAAGGTTTTCTACGTCTATTAATTCCAGTATTTATCGAGTAAATGGTTGATAGTTTTGCGGTAAGGTGGAATAGCGACTTCAATAATGTTAATAAATAGAGGGAAGCTGTCAAATTCAATTGTTCGAAAAAGAGAAATTCTAAGTCACCAAACAACTGTACAAGAGTAAAGTCATAGAGAGATCTACGCTCACACATGCACGACTCTATCATCTCAGAGCTGAGCGATACGCCCATAGTTCGGTGGTTGAACCATCCAAAGTGTACATGGACTGTCATCGATTGGACTTTCCTCTTTTGAACGAAGAAGCTTTCTCTCTGTTGGTGTAACTGGAATTTAACGTTTTGTCCTATTTAATCCTTTTATAAATAACGTGCATCTCATTCAGAGGTTGTTTTAAGTTTAAAACTAATCTTGGAAACACTTAGCCGTCGCCCCATCCTTCCAAAGTCCCTAACGGAAGATACGTCGTTTAGATGTTCTTTTGGTCCTGTTAATAGCATTTTTTCCGCACCTCTTTGTTTCCGAGTCTTGGCCCTACGCTCTAAATGAATTTTGTCACTTTTTTGTGTCCAAAATCAAAACTTGATAATACACATACTTTTCTTTTTATTTCAGTGTTCTTGATAGCGCCCTTCTGGTGGCTCTCTCGGATGACTGAGATGCCATTTGGACAACAGAAGAGTTACACAACGCTTTTGGTGTACGGATCCATTGTTACGGGCTCCTTGCTTCTTACGCTAATATCCTCGTTCTGTTTCTACCTCGCTGCTCTGAAAGCTTCAGAAAACCTCCATGACCAGATGACAAAAGCAGTTATGAAAGCACCAGTGCTATTCTTTGACACTAATCCGGCAGGTCGCATCTTAAACCGTTTCTCTAAAGATGTTGGGTGCATGGACGATATCCTTCCAGGAGAATTCCTTTTTGCCATTCAGTTGTGTCTATACTTTTTCAGTGCTACCATACTTTCGGCAGTAGCAAATGTGTGGCTTTTTATCACTTGTACACCTTTGACGCTTTTGTTTATGTACCTGGCTAAGTATTACTTGAGATCCGCTCGTGAGATCAGGCGACTTGAGGCGATAACCTGCAGTCCAGTGTATTCCCATATTGCTGATAGCTTGGCAGGATTGGAGATCATTCGATCATCCGAGATGGAAGACGATTTCCTACAGAAATTTTACAAGTAAGTATGTACTCAAACTGTTACATGCATGTTTACCTGAAAGGACGTGCTGGGCTTCGCAAACTTTTAAGAGGTCTGTAAAGAGCAGGAGATTTATCCCTAGGGCTTGTTAACATGGATGATGAAAGTTTCGGATAGTGAGCAACCTTTACATTTGACAAAAGAGTGAAGATCAGCACTGATGAAAACTACAACCATGATTCCCTTTGTCGTAATGATGGGTCTATATTGCGGTTACTCATAGACAGATTCTTGACCGACTATATTGTAGCGTCATCAAGCTTCATCAAGCTAATCTGCCTTTTTTTTTTCTTTGGAGATATCAAGACAGAAACACGTCAGCCCTGGTATTATTGAAGGCCTCTATACTTTGGCTCGCGTTTAGAGGGGACCTTCTGACTAACTTTCTTGTGACATCCGTGTCAGCTGGAGCTTTGTTAGCAACACAAAGTCCTGGTAAGTTCCTAAATCACTGGGCACTTTCCATTCCACCACAAATTCCAGACTGAATTCGAAGACTTCTCCACGACGACAATAGGGTTTTGTATTTGAACAATACCTTGGATACATCTAATCCTACAGGGACCTTGTAAATCTGGCCCCTGGTCATTTTATGCTGTAACTGCCATAAATATAAGATAATGTGTCAAGGTAGAAGACAGCATCGTCCTTCAGAATTTTTCTCTTTCAGATCTTCCAAATTGGACATCAGGCATTCTAATTGCATATGGTAATGTATAGTAAAGTAAAAAAGAAAGTCTTCCTTTTGTTTTTAGCTTTGGCAGGTATGGCTCTCACTTTTGCAGCCGAGACTTTAGAAGCCTCCCAATATGGCGTCCGTGTGGCTTCGGAAACAGAAAATTACATGACTTCAGTAGAGAGGGTGTTCACATACACCGAAATTGAGCCAGAGCCTGGGTACGGCACTGAAGCTCTTCCACCTGAAGAGTGGCCGACAACGGGCAGCTTGACATTACGTGACTTGTCATTGACCTATTTGAAAGGCGCGCCGGCAATTTTGAACAACATAAGTGTCTGTATCGCTGATAAGGAGAAAGTTGGCGTCGCAGGTCGCACGGGAGCTGGGAAATCATCTTTAGTGACAGCTTTGTTCCGAATGCCAGAACCTGAAGGAGAGGTACTTAGACAAGAAAAATCTTTCTTCGAGTAAAAGCTATTTAGTTAGCTCTCTCATTATTAGAAGAGGAACAGAATTTAGTCGTCAGTACTGCGTAATAACCTATTATTTATTACAGGATGCTAATTGCTAACTTACTTTCTTTAGCTTTGTTAAGCCCCAATGTATTTGATATCAGGTGACATTTAGTACAACACAATGTATCAGTAGCGAATTGTAAATAGTTCTCACTATGTCGAACAAAAAAGGGTTTTCAGATGGTATATGGACCAAATGTTTCTAGCTGTCTACTGTTGGAATGACCGTTTTAATTAACACATCAATAACATTACAGCAACTTGGATAAAAAGAAAAAACAATACATCGATTTCCTACAGGCAGCCCAGCCGGACACGTAAACCCCAAAATTCTCCAATTTGCTGGCTTTCGAAAACAAAAAATGCGCTGCTTGTGACCGTTACCGTAGAAATGGTCGTTATGGCAAAATTCCACTCGGAATTACCTCAAGACTACCTTGCCATATGATAATAAATAAAATTAAGTCTATCAACCTTAGCTCATCCTGACTCGCATTTCTTCATTCATCGCGCAGGTCATTATAGATGGTGTGAACATCAAGGATCTCAATCTTCAGGCGTCTCGCAGGTCCATGGCCGTAATAACCCAGGATCCTGTGCTCTTTAGCGGCAGCCTCAGGAAGAACCTAGACCCTTTTTCTTTGTATCAAGATCATGATTTGTGGCGTGCTTTGGAAGATGTGCAGCTGAAGACCCTGGTGCAACAATTACCTGACCAGCTGGAGTACAAGTTGAGAGAGTCCGGGAGCAACTTCAGTGTCGGAGAGCGCCAACTGGTCTGTTTAGCGCGTGCGCTGTTACAGAGAAGCAAGATCATCATTCTGGACGAAGCCACTGCTAATGTGGATTTCAAGACAGACAGACTGATTCAAGAAGTTATACGCAGCAGATTTAAAGATTCCACTGTAGTAACCATCGCTCATCGCTTGAACACCATCATGGACTATGATAAAGTGTTGGTTATGGAGCAGGGACGAGTGGTTGAGTTTGACAAACCTGAAGTTTTGCTCGAGAATAAGAATGGATTCTTGGCTCGTCTTGTTCAGGCTTCTAACTCGGCTTCCCCTCAAACCAATTTTCTTTAAACCTACTAGCACTGCATGGAGCCCACATATGAGCCTAAAACCTGAGGCAATCCCCCTTAAGTTATGTTTAGACTTGTACCCAGTTCTTCGTTCCCCTAACTCAGTAGGGCAGGAAAAAACCCCAGGTCGATTGCTTGGGGTAAGTAAATGTTTCCTCTTGGGCAAGTGAAAATGGAAGTTTGGTGGTCAAGTGACATTAGCCTCAGCAATCTTGTTAGTGATAATTTCCAGTCAAAAACAACTTCAGGACTTAAGACTGCAAGATGAGCAAAACAATGAGTTGATAACAATGGATTAATTTAAAATCCAAGCATACTTGATTATAGACGGTATCTATAGAAACACATGAGCATTACACGCCTATTGGGCAAGTAATAGTTTAGTGGGGGCAACTGAAATGTCCGGGTTCACTGGGCACCTGGATTTCAAAATATTATTTCCTGCCCTGCAAAGGGCCTGACTGAGATAACATTTATTGCAAATAGAAAAGACAATTGTTTCAAAGATTCTGTTGTCAGGCGTTACAAAGTTTTACGCTTTTAGTTGGCTTTCCATAGACTCGAAAACACCAAACAACTCCAAAAACAGTCAGAGACGGAAAATTAGTAGATTCAGCTCAATCATACAGATTTCAGTATGGGAAGACCACCATAGATCAAATCCAGGAAGGTCACTTTTATACACACAGTAACTGCAAGGTTAAATCGTTTTGTGGGAAAAAAAGCCGAACACCTCACTGAACGCAACCATTACACCTGCTGAATAACATATCTCCTGACCAGTAACAAGATCTGTACAACTGCTGAAAAACGTCAAAGACTTGCTACTTTAAGGCTAGACTGCAGAGGAAGAATAACTGGAAATACAGAATCTAAACTTGTGGTTCATAACATCATGCAACAGAGCAACGCTCGTTTATATTTGCTGACTAAAAAATACGTTTCCAATTAGAGAAGGAGAACGAACAGTTTAATGTAACTGCCTACGATAAAACTGTCAGTAACTTCCTTCAGGAAGGTGTCCGTCTAAAAGGACAATTTCGAACGATTAATGGGGAAACCTCTACAGTACTGTGCAAAATTAATGCAAACGATAATCGGTTAATGTCACGATATTCGCGATGTTTCGGCGATATTTGAATGATATTTTGCTTGAAACGATATATCACGCGAAATATCGCGAAGCCATTGTTGTAACAGTTGCGATATTTTCCTGTGCACTGGCAGTGTTCAGCTTGTTTAATATCGATGAAGCTTGGCAATATATCGTTCTTGTTCAGCCAAATATCACCACAGCTAAACGATATACTGTTTTCGGTCAGTGAGATATCGCTACAGCTAAATGATATATCGCTTCTGGTCATCGAGATATTGTTGCGTAGCGATATATCGCTAAGCGAAATTACGCTGCACACAAAATTTTACTCAACGCACAGTAAACTAAGTAACGGTATTGGTGATTTGTGTAATTTTCTGCTGTCATCGCTGTAGTCTGAGCTATATTATAGTAGACGTTTTCTTCGCTTAGAAATATGCTGTTATAAGTACGTGAAAAACATGCCTCACATCGTACCCCCTTAGTTTCTATTGTGGTCTCGATATCGTCCGACGCCCCCTCGCTCGAGTCACCGTTATGGTGTCTTAATGTAACATCTCCCTCGACGATCAGTTCTCCGGTTGACCATCTTTTCATTTAAGATTGTATGAAACATAATTTCAGGTTAAAGCCTTTACTTATTTTGCAAAGTATCTTTTAAATGCCTACCTATAATGAAGACAAACTTCGGTCTGGAAAATGAGAAAGGGAAAGTACTTTGTAAATCATCCTAGTTTCGTTCTTATAGCTTTAACTCTCCAAAAGAACAAATGACATTTGTAGAGCGTGAGTAAATCGTTAGTCTTCTCCTCCCGTTTCTGAATATCGATTTTCAAGTCTTTCAAGTCTTTCCACCAGTACAAGGCCCGCAGGCCTGGACCTGCAAAGTTTTCTGCTCACTCGTACATTTCTCCTTTGCACTATCAATGTTAGATAGAAAAACAATTTTTCAAGTCCGTAGACTACTAGGAACTTCTGTTGTCATTCTCAATTTCAATAACTCTGGTTTCCGGTTTTCGATTTTCAACTTACTGTTTCCATTGTCGGATGAAAGAGCTTAAAATACGTATGGGATCATTTGTAGTACCGGGGGGAACTCCCGTATAATTAGGACGTGGGTGCTCGTCGAAAAGTTTAAAAAGAACCCCTAAGAGGTACGAAGATCCTGTTTTGTGGGCGTGGCTTCAATTCTTTTTCACCCCTAAGAGGTACCAATTCTAAGACAAATTATCTCCAGTCATTTTTTTTTTTCGGCTCAGTACCCTGCAAGGTACCGCAAAGGCTCCCGCTGTGAAGCATTTGAGGCTGAACACCCTAAGAGGAACTGCTTTTTAAACCCTTAAAAGGTACGACAAACACCCCCGTTCTTTTTATATGGGAGTTCCCCCCCCCGGCACTTATCCCCTTTCTAGCAATCCACGTTGACCTTGCACCTCCAAGCCAACCGTCTTTAATCACCTAAGTCATGTGGCTGAAGAAGGATCAGAAGGATGGCCCATATTGAGACAATAAGGACACTCGTTGCCACGAATATGGACGACAATTTGCGAGAAAATGGTAGCTTGTGTCACAGCCGCCTCTCCCCGGAAAAAAAAATCGGAGAGAGAATTTTTTTTTCCGGGGAGAGGCGGCTGTGACACAGGCTAGGAAATGGCAGTTCCGAGCGAGTTATTCGTTAACTTCACACACGAAGAATCATTTATGTGCAAATTTAACCGCTGACCAACTATTTTCGTTGTTTTGCCGCGTGAGTGAAAGAAAAGCGAACGGCGAGTCCCGCGTGAATTAAGTTAGTTTTGCCGTGAGTTGATTCTGTTTTGCTGTGAGTAAATTTAATGGTCTTACCGCAAATGGACTTTTTGTTCCTGTCAGAAATCTGTCTTGCCGTGAGTTAGTTTCTTTAACCTTTTGTTTTGCCTTGATAGTTTTGGGCCACGAGAACAGATCGCGTGACAATCACGATAGACCTTGATGTAGTATATATGCCACTATCTCTAGCTGATTTTTGTCAGGTAAGTGATTTGCATTTCACATCATATTTATGTCCCTACTGCGTTGAATCGCATACTAATACCAGCTGTAATCCCAGAATGAAGCGACCGCAAACACAAAAGAAATTTTTAACTAGCTATTGCATTATGTCTAGCGAGGGACTTCAACCGATTACATAACATCCTCGGTAGAATTTATCGGCAAGCATGATCCCGACGGTTTCATCAATCGATGAAATAATACCAGGATCTCACGCCTATATACACTGATACTCTGTGGAATCTAAACTAACAAAGAAATTTATATTAACCATGCACACGGGCTCATGCTACACACGTGTAATGAGCTTTTCAATACCTGTGATTTTGAGTCAAATTATTTTTCAAGCTGAAGTCTGCATTGACGTTTAACGTTTTCTTAACGTTTCGCGTTTGAGCTGGCAGGGCTAATTTGCAGAATGCCGAATGCACTGTTTGCTTGCGGCTAGTTTCTTCACTTATATTTGCTTGCGGTTAGCTTTTATTTGTTGGACAGGACCATATGCGGCATAGGGTAAAATATGGACTCGACCATTGGACCCTTGGGCCTTTGGGCTATTTTTTGGACTATTTCTTGGACTAAATTTTGGAGTATTTTTTAAGGGGTGGGTAGGTAGCTTTGTCAGACGGGTGGTTTATCATATGGTCTTCCTTAGAGAGGGGTAGGTAGGTTGAGGTAGGTAGTTTTTTCTTTTTGGGAGGGGTGGGTAGGTGAATTGTGTCAAAATATGTAATTCTTACTCATCGAAAATTAATACATAGTAAGGGGTGGGTAGGTAGGTAGTTTTGTCAGGGGAAATGGTTAATCATGTGTTTCTCCTTAGGGAGGGGAGTGTAGGTAATTTTCGTTACGGGAGAAGTGCTAATTACAGCACTTGTACCATTACACTGACTTAAGTTCAAACGTTTTTTCTGTAAATACCCCTAGGTTTTAGTTTTTAGTTACTTAGCGATTAGTTAATTGCAAACGACCCCACAAGCTCATGTAGCTTTAATACTCATCGTTTTAAAATAAAGGTTATCTATCTATCTATCTACACATGATAAACCATCCAAAAGCAATGGTCACACAACACATGTACGCATGCACACAGCCTATTAACATGGGAGGGGAATGTAAGTAAAAGTTGTCATCTATGAGGGGAGGGGGTCGTAATTATTACATAAAAGTTATCAGCATTAGGGAAACTTTTTAAAACAAGATTATGACAGGCCTACAAGGACTCCCCTCGTAAATTGCAATAGCAACGCATTTTAGCCTTCAATTAAATTTTCGCTCTAACGAGCATATCTTTTAGAGATTTGCCTCTCTTGTATGATATAATCGGAGGTTTAGGATAGATGCTTTTCAGCAACGGCTGGTTTTGTATTACAACCCAGTTATTCATTAAAATTTCTTTTAGTCCACCTACTGCTGGGTGATATGTCATGACAAATGGTAAAACTTTCATCTGAGTCTTTTTTCTCTGTTGGAGAGCCAACCTTCTGTCCTTGAAGCGGACTCCTGTTAGGGACTTCTCAATGAAGTTATTAGGATATCCGTGTACTTTGAGGCGCAGTTTGAAGTTTGAGAGGCACTCCTCAAAAGTAGTTTGTGAAGAGTTTGTTCTTAGGAGTCTTGTTGCTTCGCCTTTGACAGAACCTCGTTCTCAAGGAGGCCAAGCAATATTGATGAGCAAGCACATAATTCAATTCATTAGCAAGTGCATATTTCCTGTAATGTGTTCTGTGAATTATGCAAATCATATAACAAAGTGTTTTCGTTGCAAAAGATAGGGTAAACTATTATTTGTCAAGCTGTGTGATAGCCTTGTGATGGAGAGATAAGAATTCTAACAGAAGTGAGCAAGGTCACAAGTCACGTCCTTGTATTTTGAAGATAACAGACATTTTGATTTCAGATTTTCAGATTTTTTATTAATTGACACTATTTACAGACATATTTCACTATCGCACACTATTACAAAAAATTCATTAATTAAAATAAGGAAAATATAATAATAATAAAACCAAAACAAAATGTGCTCAGTGACCAAAGAAGTATATGCTATTGTGTTGGTCATTGACACATTCAAAAATAAAAGACAAGACACATCAATTAATAGAAACAATGCAATAAAGGAAGTAAAATGTGAATAACAAAAGTATTCGAAATAAACAAGTTAAATGAATAAATCATAATGCTGAAGAGTAATATTGAGTATTTAAAAGGTATAGTTTATATTGCTTATAAAAGGAAGTGTAAGGCAGTTTTTTAAATTCTGTTGGAATAATTTCCCAAAGTTTTGATGTAACAAAAGAAAAAGTAGAGGACCCATAGTTATTATTTACTTTTGGCCTATGAAAATTCAAATTCGCAGCAAATCTTGTATTGTAGGTATGGACTTCAGATGCCTGAGTAAGGGTTCTATGGAATATAGTTGGAATGTTTGTTGAGTCATTTAAAATTTTTTGAGTAAATAGAGCCACTTTTAATTTATACACATTTTCAAATTTGAAAATTCCTAAAAGATTGTAATATGGTGAAGCATTTTCCCTGCTATAAGCAAAGAATATGCTTCGGACACATTAATGTTCTGTCTGAAAACGTAAAGAACATGTTATCAGCCAAGGTACATTGGAGTGATAAGAGCTTTTTGGAACACTGCTTATGTCTAGAATGACTTTGTAACTGCCCAAAAATGTTTCCCTTTTAGAGCGCTGTCATTCAGAGCAACATAAAAGGAAATGGAAATAGTTCTTGTGACGGTTCTCGTCCACGACAGAAATATAGTCGAAACCCACTGGTGCAAACAATCCATTATGTTAGCAAATTATAAGCAACAAGTTACATTGGCACAAGTCAATAAGCGATTTAGGGGACAAGAATCGAAAAAAGTTTCCCTAATGCTGATAACTTGTATGTAATAATTATTACAACCCGCCCCCCTCATAGATGACAACTTTTACGTACACTCCCCTCCCATGTTTAAAGGCTGTGCGCATGCATACGTGTTGTGTGACCATTGTTTTCAGATGGTTTATCACGTGTAATGACACAAGTGCTGTAATTAGCACTTCTCCCCCTAACGAAAACTACCCACCCCTTCCTATGTATTAATTTTTGATGAGTAAGAATTATATATTTTGACAAAATTCACCTACCCACCCTCCCAAAAAGAAAAAACTACCTACACTCCCCTCCTTAAGGAGGAACATATGATTAACCATTTCCCCTGACAAAACTACCTACCTGCCCACCCCATGCTATGTATTGATTTTCGATGAGTAAGAATTATATATTTTGACAAAATTCACCTACCCACCGCTCCCAAAAAGAAAAAAAACTACCTACCCCCAACCCACCTACCCCTCCCTGATGCAGACCATGTGATAAACCACCCGCCTGACAAAACTGCCTACCCACCCCTTAAACAATAGTCCAAAATTCAGTCCAAGAAATAGTCCAAAAAATAGTCCAAAAAATAGTCCAAAAAATAGTCCAAAAACTAGTCCAAGGGTCCAATGGTCCAGTCCATATTTTACCCTATGCCGCCACATGCCGTATAATGCTGTCCTTAAACAAACAAAGGCTAACCGCAAGCAAACATGAGTGAAACTACTAAACCGAAAGCAAACAGTGCATTTGGCGTACCGCGTGCTGCGTTCTGCGTTCTGCAAAATAACCCGGCCGTGTTTGAGCTAAAATGTCAATGGAGTATTGGTTTACTTCAGAGCCTGAAATATGCCCTGCCATGACAGTAATTATGCGCCAGTACGTATCAGTCCTGAAAGCAGTCATTACCACTCATTAGTATTGCCTGGGGATATTTGCTGATGTTGTTCTGGTGTTTTGTTGACCGTCCTTTTCGTTTGATGTTTTTATAAACCCTGCCAAACATTCAGTCCACTGAGGAGTAAAAGAGTGTTTTCAAACTGATTTTATCGAGAGTCCTTCAAAGCCTAACAGCGAAATTGGTTTGTATTATGCAAGAAACTGACATTTCCATACGATTGATTATGCCATTTCGTCTGCCATTTTATGGGTGTAACTCATATTGTTAAGTGAAGACGGAATAAAAAATCAGACGCTTGTGTGAAAAACAGATTCTATCAAGGTCGGATTATAAATAGTTATTAGTCCTATCATTTTAATACAGCACAAGAGTGGTCCAACTAAGAGAACTGTTAGCCCAGCACTTTCAATACATTATAGCCTGCGGGTATGGTAATTAGTCATGATTCACTGGAGCAACCTCGTTCCCAGGGTCTCTCATCTTACCGCCCCCTGGAGCGAGCGAAGTAAACCAAGAACGATATGATGTTCTGCGGCAATGTCCGGCGGTAATATTCTGCAAACGCCAAGGAAAACTTATCCATCATCTGATAGCGGAAATCCATGTCGCTGATGGTTGCATGGTTCAGTGAAGGACGTTACATATTGTAAAAATCTCCTCACGAAGGCGAATGGAGAATTACACACCGCAGCCGAGGCTGTGTATGGAAGATGTTTGGCTCATCTTTACCTCAGAATGAAGTGTAGGTCTTGTTACCGGCGATTAAATAATTCTAGAGAATTAAGGGCCTTTTAAATGATCACTGAAAGCCAAAGTCACTTCGAAAGGAGCGAAAGGGTGAAAAGATTTATTGAAGTTTCACCGCGCCGTCGGCGCCCCGAACTTTGCCGAGCGCGAAGGATATAAATACAGCGAACTCGTCGCGGTATACATTTCGCCGTCGTTGCTGATAAAATGGATTTATCTTCGAACGAAACGAGGCTAGAAAAAGAAAAATATAATTTTTATTGTGTCGTTAATAAATTATTGTACGTGACACCAACGGTTCGAGAGAATTGTGCACATTTTCATTTAATTCTCGATCTCTCGACCTTTCTTTGCTTCAAGCGTGTTTCTGAGGGGCATTTTTTGTGCCGTGTTATTAGAAGAAATGGAAATTATAAGTAGAGCGGAGTCGTTTGATTATGTTACAGCATATTTTTAGAGGTCGTAAGTCTGCATGGTTTCCGCTGTTAACTGCACGTCGCTTCTCAGAGTTTGACACCTCTGTAATTTGCCATGCCGTGCTTATACTTTGTTTAGGTTCGTTTCTATTGCGAGATATGTTTTAAGGCTCTAAGTATTGGCTCTCCAGGGACAAAGATTAAAATATTCCGTGAACATATTGCTTACTTGCATTCTATACTGTGACGCCGCAGGTGACGCCGGGCCCGGCTATTTGATTAGAACTGTTTGCAAGCACATTGCGTTGCACGAATATCATATTTATCTTCGTCCAGCTTTTCTTCAGAGACTGCCGTAGCTTTACTTTGAGAAAGCTATACGTTTTCCTAGAGACGTTCTTATGTTTTTTTGCATCAATTTGATCGAGTGCATTCAAAGGAGAAACAACAATTACTACGGGATGAAATTGCGCTGCTCGACGTCCACAGTTGAAATATGAATGACTTTCCATAAATCCAGTGGGTAAGACGGCAACACTGAAAATCACGACCACTAAATTGCCTCGAGACAGACTTGCTTAACCTTTAGGTAAACGTTGGAACAGATATTATTTGAATTTCAGCCTGAAAGCTAAGTATTGATAAACGCCGCGGGTAATGTGGCGGTCGCAGCGCGCGACAAAGCTCAACGCGACAAACTGCTGATTACAGAGGACCCCTCCCTGATGTTCTCAATTGTCAAAGTGGTACGTGACCAGACCCAACCAGGGTCTCTCTTCGCTCGCTCCAGAGGGCGGTAAGATGAGAGACCCCGGGAACGAGGTTGTCACTAGAGAACTGTTCTTCAAAGAATATCATTCATGCGTACGTAAATATAGGAGGGGGACATGGGGATTTGCGGTGTTGCGGTGTTGATGTTTTTTGAATGCGCTGATGCGGTGAATAAAATCTCAACTTGCCGTGTTGCGGTGATCTCAAACCCTACGGTGTGCGATGTTTGTGTTTTTCACGCTGCCGTGTTCGGTGAAATGAAATTGTTTGCGGTGCTGGGGTGTTTTGATTTACCTTTCTCAAACCTAAATTTGACCTAAATGTGGCATGTAAACTTCGTTAATCCATGCTAGTTTATGACAAACACATACCATTGAGGTTAATAATTTGCAACAAAATACAGACCATCACTTTCCAGGCAATCTTCAATATGCTTCGGCTGCCAATGCGAAGCTGTTTTCATTTATTCGTAACTTGTCAAGTAACTCGACCTCTGCCACCCGGAGCTCAGTGTTCGGTAGACACGTGGAGGAGCGAGGACAGAAACAATCCTGGAAATTCTGGAAACGCCAAGGCCGAATATAATGTATTATTGACTGCGCAGCTTTTTCCTACGAAAAAAGGAAAAGGCCGCGAAAACTACCGGCCACAAAATATATTCAGATGTCGCGTCGGCAGGGAAGAAAGAAGGCTTTCTAGAGACCCTATTAGGGGTAAATTCCGACAAGCGACATGGCCTTGAAACGGCGACATGAGAGTTATGAATTGGCGACGAACGACAGACTACTCCAGCGAAATAGGGAAAGCGACACCAATGGCAAGATAGACCGACGACGAATTTCGGAACTGAGAATGCAATGATTGTTTTAAACGTCTGAGTCGAAGTGAGGACGCCCTTCCAGAGTTTTAAATGTGTTTTCCTCTCTCAAGCGCGATGTCGACGGGTCGTGAAACCCAGGTTTTCTTGTATATGCTAAAACGTCCACGTCGAATAAATCGAGTCCGTCATTGCTGAGTATTTTTTCTCAGTCTCAGCTGAGTGAGCAGTGCCCTAAAACGCCTAAAAAGAAAGAGATCTTTGACCGTCCGCTTCATATTTTTATTAGTGGGTCACCAGTAAAAGATTATAAAGCTGTATTATCAACAAATGGCATTATGGAAGGAAAAGAGAGACAGGGGAAAGCTGCCAAGGTCTTCTCGTCTTCAGCAGAAGATAGGGGTTACGCTAAATTCAAAGGAAGATTATAGATAGGAGAGATTATTTGATTGAGGCCGTTGAGATTTTGAGTTAAAGAACGGTTGTTAAACATAAACATGGTAAAAATAGTCATAGGTTCGATTGTACTTTAGGTCCAAATACTGAGTGGAAAATGACTGAAAATAGCAATTCCATGCGGCTGAATTTCAAAATTTCCCGGGGGGAGCATGCTCCCACATCCCCTAGGAGGTTAGCAACTTCAGCGCTAGAAAGCATGCCCAAGCCCTTAGAAAGCATGCCCCTAATATGCCCCCCAACATGCCCCCAGCCCCTTAGAAAATGTTTAAAAATTGAAGTAGCTAAGAAGTCTTTTCCTTCATTCTGAGTCGAAATGTGATGCTTTAAAAGTAACCATTAAGTAATCATTAAACCCACTGACCGGAGAAATGCTGGCTCTGCATAAGAATTCCTACTGCTGAAAAGTGTTCGAAGCAAATGCAAAGCATACAAGGAGTTAATTATATCCAGAGATACCAGGAGCCATAATCGGGGACGGAGTCCCCGATTATGGCTTCTGGAGATACTTAATTATATGTGTTATACGTGTAGCTTCGTTTTAATCGAACAAGGTCAAATTTCCCGACACAACTCCTCTGAGACGAAATTCCGACAGGCGACATAGGAATCTTGCGAAATGCCGACATGGCTGGTGGCGAATTTCAGACAGGGGACATGGGTACCCCCCCTCCCCCCCCCCCCCCCCCAAACAGGCCCTCTTTCTAAGCTAAGGAAGCTTTGTAACTTACACACGTTTACAACATTTTTTCCTTTTGCTATTCGGCTTCATCTATAGGTCATTCTATATCCGCTCCAAGGTCCTGCGACTTTCTTGACCTTCTATTTTTTCAAACGATTATCGATATCGAACGCAAACGCAGCTAGCTCCGGAAAGCAATACCTTCAGTCCAGATAGGGCTTCAGTCAGTGGGTTTATACACCAAGAAAAGTTAGCGAAGTAGGAGAAGAGAGGGATCTGGGGTAGAGGCCATCTCTCGAGGCTCCTCTCTTTTTTCTTCGTCCGCTTCCTACTTTCGCGCAAGGTTTCTTCACAAGAACAAGAAAACGGATTTACAGGCATCAGCAGTATCGACATATGCGCAATGAAAAACGTTGTGATGTGCTTATTTTGTGGAAAATTGTTGAGGTATAAAGGTATTATTTTAAGTGTAAACTCGAATCATGGCGCTAAAAATACGTGTTGCGGTGACGATGTTTCGTTGACTTTTGCTTGCGGTGATGCGGTGTTCGTCAATTTTTGTTGCGGTGTTGCGGTGTTCAGAACCCCCCCCCCCCCCCCCCATGTCCTCCTCATATTGCCGCTTTTCACATGACGTCACTAAAATTCAAACTACAAAACTATTGATCTTCCTGACATTTTACTTCCATGATGTATAAGAGCAGCTGAAAACTAATATTCATAAAAATGTTTGCTCCGAATGGGTTCTTGGTTTTGTGATAGATTGCGCTTGAATTTCTAAGCATTTGCGTGACGCGGCATTTAAATGACGGCCGAGAGAGCTGTAATGTTGGTTAAAAATGTGACTTAATTCGGGTAATTTGGCTATCCGAACAGTTTTTGTATTAGAAAAAGTATTATTTTAATGTTTTTGAGTTCCTCGAGAGATAAATTCACGCTTTTATACCAAAACTCAGTTGCAGATGTTTCTGTTGGTTTCCGGCCGCCATGTTGGTGCCCATCTGGATGGGCACCAGCATGGCGTCTCCATACAAATCTCTATAAATTTGGGTAAAAAGTTTCTCCGCATATCTTGCGTAAGAAAAATTGCTGTGACCTGAATCTTGGCGAGAGTCTTTGCATATTTACTTTCTTTCTTTTCTCAGATTCTGGACTTTATCTATTGAACGGTTTTGATTTTTATTTCGATCTATTTTGAATGGCGTGACACTGAAAACCAACAATAGGCCAAGGTAAAGTCTGCGTACGAGCCAAGTGGCCCATAAGGCCGATGCTTATCTCCTGTTTCTGAAGCATGAAGGGACTAGGAGTATTTCTACTCCCCCCTAAATGGGATGCTAGTCCATCGCAGGGGCCCGACATGAAATTCGTCGGTATATCCCCCTGATTTATACACCTTGGTGGAGAGAGGCACTGTGAGCATTAAGTGTCCTGTCCTCCTATATATATATATGTCCTATCCTCCTATGTATATATATATGATAACTGAACAAGAGAAATGAAAACCAGAAAGAAAGAGTTATCTTTTTGAGTTATTTCCGTGTACAAATATGGTCCCGATCCCAACACCTTACGTGCTGTATAAATAACTGTATAATAATAAGGAAGTATACGGAAAAACAGCCAAGCACACCCTCGTTAGTTCGGCGTATACAGTTGTCTGGTGTTCGTGCGTGTAAAAATTGTAGCCTTGTAGGATGACCAATGATGACTCAATGTTGATGTTACTCTGTTCACCAGAGCCACCCGTCCCTCGTAGCCGGCGGGGCCTTGGTAACGAGCAAAAGGCGGCTCTAAACACATATGATTTGATTGGCTACACTCTTTGAAAAGGCAGTCTCCTTCCCGCAAATATACACAGGTTGATTTTTACCTAAAACTGGTCGATTAGAGCATCTTTAAAAGAGCTCAGTCAGGCGTTTGAGTTATTATGGCCACGTACAAAGTCACCTTTAAATTGAAGCAAACCTGAAAATAGTAGGTTACCAAGATAGCAAAACACCGTTTAAAGAAGTAATATTAAGTTAAGAGGGAAAGGTGGTTTTAGAGACAAGAATCTGTGGCTGTCCGATTGAATGTGAGTTTCAGTTAGAAATTTCTGGAGATTCATCCCAATGAAATGACCCAAAGGATCTTCATCGTTTTGAATGGATTGGTAATGACTAAAAGGAAGAAAATCGAACCAAAACATTGTCTCTATTCCAAGAACATATCCGAAGGAGAACAAATCGAGCCAGACGCAACTAAAAACCTACAGTACAAAAACATACACACACCGATAAAACTGATAACTGAAATCCTTCTTTCTGTTTACGCTTACACTGTCATAAGCCAGGCCAATTTTCACGACGCAAGTAAAAACTACAGTGCAAAAAAAACACCGATAAAACTAATAACCTGCTTCTCTCTCTTTAAGCACAGGTTTCATAAGCCAAAGTAAAAACATACAGCGGTAAAACTAGTAAAATCCCTCTTTCTCGTTGAGGGGATTTGATTTCCATGAACCAAGTAAAACAACGTAAGAACTATTTGTCCCTCTCGTGGATTTCAACCAATAATTGATCTACACGTAGAAAGTCAAAGACGAGTAAAACAGAATTTTGCGTTTGTAACTTTGCTTGTCTTTCTTTCTCTCCTACTTCTGTCAGGTTTCCGAAGAAGGCCATTGAAATTGAGGAATGGAAGATACTCTCGTGCGTAATCCAAGAGACCAGGCAAGTTTTCTCTCGCTGTTGACTGCCTCCTGGATAAACGATGTTCTTAAACTCGGAAGCAAACAACCATTAGAAGAGAAACATTTGTTGGCGGTCGGAACTTCATATCAAGCAGAAAAGTTGGTGGCTGACTTGGAGAGGGAATGGCTGGCAGAGGAAAGGGCGTCTGAACAGAACCGAACAAAGCCTCGTCTGTGGAGGGCCATGATGAGAATTATTCCCTACAGAGACTATATCATTGTAGCGTTCTTCAGGATATTTTATTTAATAGCATTCAATATTTTTCCTTTGATCGTGTGGTTCTTCTTGAAAAGCATTTCTACTTCTACAGAAATCAGTTACAAGTCAACGCTGCCAATCATCATTGGTATTGCTCTTGCTACCTTTATAAGAACTCTATGCTCAAATCATGGTTCATTCAAGGTGGATGTGTTATCCACCAAACTGAAAGTAGGGATGACTGGACTAGTTTACAAAAAGGCAAGTAATTTTCATCAGAAATCTGGTTCTAATAAGGCGTAACGCGAAAGGAAAAGCTATCATTTGTTCACGATATGCACATGACATGTTAATTTCTAAACTTCTGATATTAACCTTTTTTAAAAATCCTCAAGCATCAAGCGTGATGTTTACTTAATAAGAAAGTATTCGTTGTAACTTATTTCGAAAACAGTGCTTTGTTGTTGATTGGCGTGAGGGACTGGTTCTGAGCATGTGGACAGAAATGCAAGTTGTCGCCTAGCTATGTAAGGGAATTTAAGCAAACCACGACGACGAAGGGAACGGGACCATCACCAAACGAAAGGTTTAATGAGCAAAACAATAGCCGTGCACGTGCGTTATAAATCTTTGTACATTTCTTTGCGGTCCTCTGTAAAACAAGAACGTGATATGACCAGGTTTTGCGTAGTCTGGGGAACGCGAACGACGAAGGCTATGATCAGCTTAGAGTGGTATTTACTTGGTTTTGCATTACCACGGTAAGCAATTGGCTTCAAAATACTGGCACCACTTTGTCATCCAATCAGAAGTAAAACTGAAACTAATCGCAACTCGCTCGCAAACGTTTTCTCGCGCTTTGCGTCGGCTACATGTATTTGCTTTGGTTTTTGATTGGTTCACTGGCTTGTCTGTGCCATTTGTGATTGGTCAGAGTAATAACTTTGGTTTTCGTCTGACGAGACTCAATCGAAAACTGCAGCATGCTCTGATTATATAATAAAACATAGTGTATTTTCCTTTTTTCCAGATTCTTACCTTAAATCGAAGCACTTTAGAAGACACCATTTCAGAAAATACGATCAATCTTGTTTCTAACGATGCTCAAGCCATTGAGAAAATGGGTTATGGCATTTTTTTACTTCCATTTGTTCCACTGGACATTGTTGCTTCCATGGTTCTTGTTTGGTACTTAGTTGCATGGCAAGCCTTAATAGGAGCGTCTTTCTTCCTTCTTGTTGTTGCCTATGGATCATTTGCAGCTCATAAGGCTGGTAAGGTACGCCACCAATCAGCTGCAGTGACCGACAAACGATTGGAGATAATGAAAGAGATCATTACAGGAATCCGCGTGGTTAAGATGTACGCCTGGGAATGGAACTTCAGAGACCTTGTTGCCCAAATAAGAAGGTTGGTATCTAATATATTGGTGTCTTTCCAATCATTTAGGCTACACGCCCGCCAATAGTCGTTTACCATCTTTGAACGAATAGTCAACGTGGCTCATCCGAGTTTTCTATCGCTTATTAAAAACAACAGCAACTGGCATTGTTGTTACACAGAAAATATCCGAAACCAAGTGAACGATTTTAGCATTTTTGAGCCTTTAAGTCGAGCATAGTGGACTATCAGCAATTAGTGTCACCCAACTAGTGGACTAATGCAAATCCTGCATTCTAATTGGCTACGCTACTCGAGGACTATTAGTTCGCCTCATGGGCTATTGACCCGTAGGCCGCAAGGGCTACGGATCTAATTGTTAATTAGTAGATTTCTACTTGAACACTAAAGCAAATGCTGCAATCTGATTGGCTGAGCCATCGCACACTATCAGCCATTACAGTTCACGACTAAATTTTCTCCGATTCTTATTGGTTTAAATGGTGTACGGAGAGACACTATCAGCCGATAGTGCCCGTCCGAGGAAAATACCCAGATGGATAGTACTCGTCCGTGAGAGATTTTCTGTAAACAGGCGAGCTTATAAAAAAATAAACAAATGAAATTGTATTAAGTGGGTCTTGTTTATTTCCCTTTTTAAATTTTACATTTGGCATTCACGGTTTAATCTAAAAAAGTTGAAAATAATTCGATATGATTTTTGAACTGGAGAGCGGAGGAAAATTTAGTAGTGAACAATAAAGACAATAGATTGTTTATGTCTCGGAACTATCGCTCTGATAGTCGCCCCTTGGAAGTTTGACTAGCATATTTACCCTCGAAGCTTCGCTTCTCGGGCAAATATTTGTTTTAAGACCATCAAATTTCCGCGAGGCAACCAGCAGCCGATAGTTCCTCGACAGAAACACTCTATTGTTTAATTAGTGTTCAGTGGCTTGGTGTGGTCGATAAAATTTCATCGTTTTCTCGTTTCTCCGAAGTTTTGAAAGAACATTTAAAAACAAAAGGATAATTAAATTCCTGAAAAGACTGAAAAAGGACATTCACGGCTTCTGCAATTAAAAAAACTCGAATTTTTTTGAAAGAAACTGATAAGCGCGCGCACACAACTGAAAAGATCAAATTGACAATTCAGTCCGCGCGAATTCTCTAAAGCGAGAAGTTTAATATTAAGACCAGAAATATTTGGAATCATTATTCGAAGCAAATTTCAGTTAGAATTCTACTAAAACAGTTAGATTATGAGCTCGAGATTTCTATGAGGTGATAGTTGATTCGGCCTTCTGCTTCATCAACTATCACCTCATAGAAATCTCGAGCTCATAATCTAATTGTTAATTAGTAGGCACCCAGCTGTGTTCTACTGGAAAGCCGCGAGTCGTATTGGTTCTCTCATCGTTTCCCATTTAATAAAGAGATTCCATGGAGTCGTACCGGTCACAGATGAGGTCAAAATGCGGTAAGAACACAAGTAAGTGACACACTGGCCGTTAGGCCGGTACCTTACTGATGTTCTTGCATATTTTGACGTCTTCTGTGATCTGTTACTGAAGAGACCCACGGCAACATGGAATGTCTCTGTTTTATATATTAGGGACCTTAAGATACGAGGACGGGAAGGCCAGGACGGGAGCGGCAGTGGACGCGGGAATCTTTCGCGGGTCCCGTCGTGTCGCCAAAAACAAAATGCTGAAGACGTGTATTTTCGCAAAGTTCGGCGACGTCGATAATTCACACATCCTTTAGACTATGAAAAAGATGGTAGAAATCTTATCCTATTAAGCTTAAACGATAGTGAATAGCGATGCTGAATTTATTTTTCTTTATAAGCGAAGCAAACATCTGTCAATATTTTGATAGAGAAACCTCAATTTCCCTAGGAAAAAATAAAACGAACAATCTGATTGACCTGCTTTAGATGGCTTTTTACCACCGAAACGTTTGAGAATTCTGTCACCGAAGAATTTGAACTGAACATTTCAATTTCCATCTGTAATTGTAACAAGCATTATGAAAATAAATCAAACGTTGCATCAAGTTCCGGGTAGTATAGAAAAACAACAACTAAACATCAGTTTGGAAATGTGTTTTCTATTTGCTCGATAGATGCTCATGGCGTTCATTCTTACAACAATTTATCGACTGTACTTACACTGATGTATTCTCAGTGCATACAGATTGTATTGAGCTTGCACACACGCGACAGCGACTGAACAGTGACTGAAACACAAACAAACAGACGAGGAATATTTTTATTCACATTTTCGTATGTCAGCGTAGTATTCTACACTACAATCACGAAAAATGCGAACCTTATAAACATTCCTATCAATATAACTGAAAATAAAGTCGATTGAAACATTTATCGGAGTAAAATAAGTGCAAAATACTCACGTTTTCGATACGACGGCTACTCGGGCAAAATGACGTCCTCGACGAGACGAGGACGGCAGAGAGATTAGTCGAGAGTTCTCGTGCGCATGCCCGGTTGAGTAAATTTACTTAGCTCGTCCCGTCCTGGTATCTTAAGGTGTCTATTAAGATAACAAAACCAATTGTTGATGACGTCATCTATGCGTCTGTCCCGCAGTAGATCATAAGTAAGGACCAATCAAAATGCGAGAATTATTCGACATATTGTATAATTAACAATTATAATATACAATTAATTAATACATTATAATTACAATATACAATTAATACAGTGTATAGCATTTCAAGACAAGGACTGAAGCCACACCACAATTTAGCGTTCGGGAAAGTGCAAAACACGGGCTGGCTCAAAGAACTACTTTGTCAGTATCGTTACTTAAAACTAGAAAGACCGGACTGAGACTGAAATATCTTCCCTGTTTCTAACGTTTTGAGACCAGTTAAAGTTCTGATATCGTATTATTAACCCAACACGTTTCAATTTCATTTTGACAGAAAGGAAATCTCACTGATTCGTATTCGAGGGTTCATAGTCTCCAGTATCTACGCCCTGTTCTTCTCAAGCTCAGCCATGGCAGGATTCATTTCAGTCACGACTCTACTTTTTATGGATACTTCGCTGACATCGTTTAAAGTCTTTACTTTGCTTACTCTTTTAAATAACTTAAAGATGGTAGTCACGATCTTTATAGCAGATTCATTACGCTACATTGCCGATGCAAGAACTGCATGCGGTAGGATGCAAAACTTAATTGAAAAGAAATCCATGTTAACACGCAACATGGACTACCAAGACAAGCCGTCTTCTCCAGAAGTTTCCTTCAGAGGCAAAGGGTATGAACCAGAATTTGCTACAATTGAGAGCTTTAGAAATGGAAAACCTCATCCGAAACTAGGCCAGACATCTCAAGACATCAAACCACGGATATTTCTTGAGGACGTTTCGTGTTTTTGGAACCAAACAACAGAACTTCCAGCGTTACAAAGTGTTTCATTGAGTGCTGCAGATGGGCAACTTCTGGGCATAACAGGGCCAGTTGGAAGCGGCAAAACATCTTTGCTGATGACCATCTTAGGAGAACTCCCAATCTCCTCTGGCAAAATTTCTTGTATTGGAAAAATAGCCCTCGTCTCCCAAACACCATGGGTCTATTCTGGTACTGTGCGAGACAACATCGTTTTTGGCAACCAATTCGATGTGCAAAGGTACAATAAGGTTATCGAAGTTTGTGACTTGGAGAAAGATATAGCAAGCTTCACGAAACGTGATCTAACTGAGATTGGACAACGTGGAGTGATCCTAAGTGGTGGTCAGCGTGCACGAGTTAGTCTGGCACGCGCAATCTACTCAGATGCGGACATCTACTTATTGGATGATCCACTCAGTGCAGTGGATGCCAAAGTTGGTAAACATTTGTTTGATAAATGCATCAAAGAGTTCTTAGACAGGCGGATGCGTATTCTGGTCACTCATCACTTACAGTTTCTGAAAGAAACAGACAGCATTGTTGTCCTGCGGAATGGCTCCGTTATCTGTGAAGGAACGTACAGTCGAATAGAAAAGGACAAACAAGTCGCTTCTTGCTTTGTTTCTCAAGAAAAGAAAGATTTCAATGGCCAGCAAAACAATGACGAGAGGTTTTCGGTAGTCAATGAAGATACCTTGAAATCGATGAATTCCGCTGGAGAACACCATGATAGGGTAGATCTGGAAGATGAAGCGGAGGACAGAATGGTTGGAACCGTTAAGTGGTGGTTGTACTGGAAATACTTAAGAGCTGCACTCCCAACGATTTTGATAATCAGTCTTATGGTTTTCTTCGCAATTGTTCAGGGTAAGCAGTAATTTTTAGTGGATGTAATTCCCTCTGCACGTCAAGGTTATAAAAGTCTAGTACCACAGTGTGGGTGGCCTCTTCTACCGAGAGAAGTTGGAACGAAAATAGACAATCTCAAAATGCACTGGAAAATTTGAACACACCACTTTAAGCGGGAATACTCGGGAATACCTTTCAAAGATTTCTCAAAAATGTAAGGTTTTCTACGTCTATTAATTCCAGTATTTATCGAGTAAATGGTTGATAGTTTTGCGGTAAGGTGGAATAGCGACTTCAATAATGTTAATAAATAGAGGGAAGCTGTCAAATTCAATTGTTCGAAAAAGAGAAATTCTAAGTCACCAAACAACTGTACAAGAGTAAAGTCATAGAGAGATCTACGCTCACACATGCACGACTCTATCATCTCAGAGCTGAGCGATACGCCCATAGTTCGGTGGTTGAACCATCCAAAGTGTACATGGACTGTCATCGATTGGACTTTTCTCTTTTGAACGAAGAAGCTTTCTCTCTGCTGGTGTAACTGGAATTTAACGTTTTGTCCTATTTAATCCTTTTATAAATAACGTGCATCTCATTCAGAGGTTGTTTTAAGTTTAAAACTAATCTTGGAAACACTTAGCCGTCGCCCCATCCTTCCAAAGTCCCTAACGGAAGATACGTCGTTTAGATGTTCTTTTGGTCCTGTTAATAGCATTTTTTTCCGCACCTCTTTGTTTCCGAGTCTTGGCCCTACGCTGTAAATGAATTTTGTCATTTTTTTGTGTCCAAAATCAAAACTTGATAATACACATACTTTTCTTTTTATTTCAGTGTTCTTGATAGCGCCCTTCTGGTGGCTCTCTCGGATGACTGAGATGCCATTTGGACAACAGAAGAGTTACACAACGCTTTTGGTGTACGGATCCATTGTTACGGGCTCCTTGCTTCTTACGCTAATATCCTCGTTCTGTTTCTACCTCGCTGCTCTAAAAGCTTCAGAAAACCTCCATGACCAGATGACAAAAGCAGTTATGAAAGCACCAGTGCTATTCTTTGACACTAATCCGGCAGGTCGCATCTTAAACCGTTTCTCTAAAGATGTTGGGTGCATGGACGATATCCTTCCAGGAGAATTCCTTTTTGCCATTCAGTTGTGTCTATACTTTTTCAGTGCTACCATACTTTCGGCAGTAGCAAATGTGTGGCTTTTTATCACTTGTACACCTTTGACGCTTTTGTTTATGTACCTGGCTAAGTATTACTTGAGATCCGCTCGTGAGATCAGGCGACTTGAGGCGATAACCTGCAGTCCAGTGTATTCCCATATTGCTGATAGCTTGGCAGGATTGGAGATCATTCGATCATCCGAGATGGAAGACGATTTCCTACAGAAATTTTACAAGTAAGTATGTACTCAAACTGTTACATGCATGTTTACCTGAAAGGACGTGCTGGGCTTCGCAAACTTTTAAGAGGTCTGTAAAGAGCAGGAGATTTATCCCTAGGGCTTGTTAACATGGATGATGAAAGTTTCGGATAGTGAGCAACCTTTACATTTGACAAAAGAGTGAAGATCAGCACTGATGAAAACTACAACCATGATTCCCTTTGTCGTAATGATGGGTCTATACTGCGGTTACTCATAGACAGATTCTTGACCGACTATATTGTAGCGTCATCAAGCTTCATCAAGCTAATCTGCCTTTTTTTTTTCCTTTGCAGATATCAAGACAGAAACACGTCAGCCCTGGTATTATTGAAGGCCTCTATACTTTGGCTCGCGTTTAGAGGGGACCTTCTGACTAACTTTCTTGTGACATCCGTGTCAGCTGGAGCTTTGTTAGCAACACAAAGTCCTGGTAAGTTCCTAAATCACTGGGCACTTTCCATTCCACCACAAATTCCAGACTGAATTCGAAGACTTCTCCACAACGACAATAGGGTTTTGTATTTGAACAATACCTTGGATACATCTAATCCTACAGGGACCTTGTAAATCTGGCCCCTGGTCATTTTATGCTGTAACTGCCATAAATATAAGATAATGTGTCAAGGTAGAAGACAGCATCGTCCTTCAGAATTTTTCTCTTTCAGATCTTCCAAATTGGACATCAGGCATTCTAATTGCATATGGTAATGTATAGTAAAGCAAAAAAGAAAGTCTTCCTTTTGTTTTTAGCTTTGGCAGGTATGGCTCTCACTTTTGCAGCCGAGACTTTAGAAGCCTCCCAATATGGCGTCCGTGTGGCTTCGGAAACAGAAAATTACATGACTTCAGTAGAGAGGGTGTTCACATACACCGAAATTGAGCCAGAGCCTGGGTACGGCACTGAAGCTCTTCCACCTGAAGAGTGGCCGACAACGGGCAGCTTGACATTACGTGACTTGTCATTGACCTATTTGAAAGGCGCGCCGGCAATTTTGAACAACATAAGCGTCTGTATCGCTGATAAGGAGAAAGTTGGCGTCGCAGGTCGCACGGGAGCTGGGAAATCATCTTTAGTGACAGCTTTGTTCCGAATGCCAGAACCTGAAGGAGAGGTACTTAGACAAGAAAAATCTTTCTTCGAGTAAAAGCTATTTAGTTAGCTCTCTCATTATTAGAAGAGGAACAGAATTTAGTCGTCAGTACTGCGTAATAACCTATTATTTATTACAGGATGCTAATTGCTAACTTACTTTCTTTAGCTTTGTTAAGCCCCAATGTATTTGATATCAGGTGACATTTAGTACAACACAATGTATCAGTAGCGAATTGTAAATAGTTCTCACTATGTCGAACAAAAAAGGGTTTTCAGATGGTATATGGACCAAATGTTTCTAGCTGTCTACTGTTGGAATGACTGTTTTAATTAACACATCAATAACATTACAGCAACTTAGATAAAAAGAAAAAACAATACATCGATTTCCTACAGGCAGCCCAGCCGGACACGTAAACCCCAAAATTCTCCAATTTGCTGGCTTTCGAAAACAAAAAATGCGCTGCTTGTGACCGTTACCGTAGAAATGGTCGTTATGGCAAAATTCCACTCGGAATTACCTCAAGACTACCTTGCCATATGATAATAAATAAAGTTAAGTCTATCAACCTTAGCTCATCCTGACTCGCATTTCTTCATTCATCGCGCAGGTCATTATAGATGGTGTGAATATCAAGGATCTCAATCTTCAGGCGTCTCGCAGGTCCATGGCCGTAATAACCCAGGATCCTGTGCTCTTTAGCGGCAGCCTCAGGAAGAACCTAGACCCTTTTTCTTTGTATCAAGATCATGATTTGTGGCGTGCTTTGGAAGATGTGCAGCTGAAGACCCTGGTGCAACAATTACCTGACCAGCTGGAGTACAAGTTGAGAGAGTCCGGGAACAACTTCAGTGTCGGAGAGCGCCAACTGGTCTGTTTAGCGCGTGCGCTGTTACAGAGAAGCAAGATCATCATTCTGGACGAAGCCACTGCTAATGTGGATTTCAAGACAGACAGACTGATTCAAGAAGTTATACGCAGCAGATTTAAAGATTCCACTGTAGTAACCATCGCTCATCGCTTGAACACCATCATGGACTATGATAAAGTGTTGGTTATGGAGCAGGGACGAGTGGTTGAGTTTGACAAACCTGAAGTTTTGCTCGAGAATAAGAATGGATTCTTGGCTCGTCTTGTTCAGGCTTCTAACTCGGCTTCCCCTCAAACCAATTTTCTTTAAACCTACTAGCACTGCATGGAGTCCCACATATGAGCCTAAAACCTGAGGCAATCCCCCTTAAGTTATGTTTAGACTTGTACCCAGTTCTTCGTTCCCCTAACTCAGTAGGGCAGGAAAAAACCCCGGGTCGATTGCTTGGGGTAAGTAAATGTTTTCTCTTGGGCAAGTGAAAATGGAAGTTTGGTGGTCAAGTGACATTAGCCTCAGCAATCTTGTTAGTGATAATTTCCAGTCAAAAACAACTTCAGGACTTAAGACTGCAAGATGAGCAAAACAATGAGTTGATAGCAATGGATTAATTTAAAATCCAAGCATACTTGATTATAGACGGTATCTATAGAAACACATGAACATTACACGCTTATTGGGCAAGTAATAGTTTAGTGGGGGCAACTGAAATGTCCGGGCTCACTGGGCATCTGGATTTCAAAATATTATTTCCTGCCCTGCAAAGGGCCTGACTGAGATAACATTTATTGCAAATAGAAAAGACAATTGTTTCAAAGATTCTGTTGTCAGGCGTTACAAAGTTTTACGCTTTTAGTTGGCTTTCCATAGATTCGAAAACACCAAACAACTCCAAAAACAGTCAGAGACGGAAAATTAGTAGATTCAGCTCAATCATACAGATTTCAGTATGGGAAGACCACCATAGATCAAATCCAGGAAGGTCACTTTTATACACACAGTAACTGCAAGGTTAAATCGTTTTGTGGGAAAAAAAGCCGAACACCTCACTGAACGCAACCATTACACCTGCTGAATAACATATCTCCTGACCAGTAACAAGATCTGTACAACTGCTGAAAAACGTCTAAGACTTGCTACTTTAAGGTTAGACTGCAGAGGAAGAATAACTGGAAATACAGAATCTAAACTTGTGGTTCATAACATCATGCAACAGAGCAACGCTCGTTTATATTTGCTGACTAAAAAATACGTTTCCAATTAGAGAAGGAGAACGAACAGTTTAATGTAACTGCCTACGATAAAACTATCAGTAACTTCCTTCAGGAAGGTGTCCGTCTAAAAGGACAATTTCGAACGATTAATGGGGAAACCTCTACAGTACTGTGCAAAATTAATGCAAACGATAATCGATTAATGTCACGATATTCGCGATGTTTCGGCGATATTTGAATGATATTTTGCTTGAAACGATATATCACGCGAAATATCGCGGAGCCATTGTTGTAACAGTTGCGATATTTTCCTGTGCACTGGCAGTGTTCAGCTTGTTTAATATCGATGAAGCTTAGCAATATATCGTTCTTGTTCAGCGAAATATCACCACAGCTAAACGATATACTGTTTTCGGTCAGTGAGATATCGCTACAGCTAAATGATATATCGCTTCTGGTCATCGAGATATTGTTGCGTAGCGATATATCGCTAAGCGAAATTACGCTGCACACAAAATTTTACTCAACGCACAGTAAACTAAGTAACGGTATTGGTGATTTGTGTAATTTTCTGCTGTCATCGCTGTAGTCTGAGCTATATTATAGTAGACGTTTTCTTCGCTTAGAAATATGCTGTTATAAGTACGTGAAAAACATGCCTCACATCGTACCCCCTTAGTTTCTATTGTGGTCTCGATATCGTCCGACGCCCCCTCGCTCGAGTCACCGTTATGGTGTCTTAATGTAACATCTCCCTCGACGATCAGTTCTCCGGTTGACCATCTTTTCATTTAAGATTGTATGAAACATAATTTCAGGTTAAAGCCTTTACTTATTTTGCAAAGTATCTTTTAAATGCCTACCTATAATGAAGACAAACTTCGGTCTGGAAAATGAGAAAGGGAAAGTACTTTGTAAATCATCCTAGTTTCGTTCTTATAGCTTTAACTCTCCAAAAGAACAAATGACATTTGTAGAGCGTGAGTAAATCGTTAGTCTTCTCCTCCCGTTTCTGAATATCGATTTTCAATTCTTTCAAGTCTTTCCACCAGTACAAGGCCCGCAGGCCTGGACCTGCAAAGTTTTCTGCTCACTCGTACATTTCTCCTTTGCACTATCAATGTTAGATAGAAAAACAATTTTTCAAGTCCGTAGACTACTAGGAACTTCTGTTGTCATTCTCAATTTCAATAACTCTGGTTTCCGGTTTTCGATTTTCAACTTACTGTTTCCATTGTCGGATGAAAGAGCTTAAAATACGTATGGGATCATTTGTAGTACCGGGGGGAACTCCCGTATAATTAGGACGTGGGTGCTCATCGAAAAGTTTAAAAAGAACCCCTAAGAGGTACGAAGATCCTGTTTTGTGGGCGTGGCTTCAATTCTTTTTCACCCCTAAGAGGTACCAATTCTAAGACAAATTATCTCCAGTCATTTTTTTTTTTCGGCTCAGTACCCTGCAAGGTACCGCAAAGGCTGCCGCTGTGAAGCATTTGAGGCTGAACACCCCAAGAGGAACTGCTTTTTAAACCCTTAAAAGGTACGACAAACACCCCCGTTCTTTTTATATGGGAGTTCCCCCCCGGCACTTATCCCCTTTCTAGCAATCCACGTTGACCTTGCACCTCCAAGCCAACCGTCTTTAATCACCTAAGTCATGTGGCTGAAGAAGGATCAGAAGGATGGCCCATATTGAGGCAATAAGGACACTCGTTGCCACGAATATGGACGACAATTTGCGAGAAAATGGTAGCTTGTGTCACAGCCGCCTCTCCCCGGAAAAAAACAATCGGAGAGAGAATTTTTTTTTCCGGGGAGAGGCGGCTGTGACACAGGCTAGGAAATGGCAGTTCCGAGCGAGTTATTCGTTAACTTCACACACGAAGAATCATTAATGTGCAAATTTAACCGCTGACCAACTATTTTCTTTGTTTTGCCGCGTGAGTGATCGAAAAGCGAACGGCGAGTCCCGCGTGAATTAAGTTAGTTTTGCCGTGAGTTGATTCTGTTTTGCTGTGAGTAAATTTAATGGTCTTACCGCAAATGGACTTTTTGTTCCTGTCAGAAATCTGTCTTGCCGTGAGTTAGTTTCTTTAACCTTTTGTTTTGCCTTGATAGTTTTGGGCCACGAGAACAGATCGCGTGACAATCACGATAGACCTTGATGTAGAGTGTACGCCACTATCTCTAGCTAATTTTTGTCAGGTAAGTGATTTGCATTTCACATCATATTTATGTCCCTGCTGCGTTGAATCGCATACTAATACCAGCTGTAATCCCAGAATGAAGCGACAACAAACACAAAAGAAATTTGTAACTAGCTACTGCATTATGTCTAGCGAGAGACTCCAACCGATTACATAACATCCTCGGTTTCATTAATCGATGAAATAATACCAGTATCTCACGCCTATATACATTGATACTCTGTGGAATCTAAACTAACAAAGAAATTTATAATAACCATGCACACGGGCTCATGCTACACACGTGTAATGAGCTTTTCAATACCTGTGATTTTGAGCCCGGGGGCGGGACTCCCATATGGAGTGGACGGAGATGGTCGTCGGAAATTTTGAATTTAACCCCTAAAAGAGACCAATCTGGGCGTGGCCGAAGCTTATGCAGACCCCTAAAAGAGACCAGTTTATAAAACAGACAAATAAAAAGTACAGTGACTTTTAATGATGGCGAATTTGTTTATATGAATTGAGTAAATATAAAGAATCAAAATTCTTTCTGTTTTGTTATTTCTTTGTGTGCAACCCTTAATGAGACCTTGACGGCTAAAAAATAATGACATTTTGAACAGAACACCCTAAGTGAGACCAAAATCCGTAATTTACACCCCTAAGCGAGACAACGACCATCCCCATCCATTCCATATGGGAATCCCTCCCCCCCCCCCGGATTTTGAGTCAAATTATTTTTTAAGCTGAAGTCTGCATTGACGTTTAACGTTTTCTTAACGTTTCATGTTTGAGCCGGCAGGAGTAATTTGCAGAATGCCGAATGCCGAATGCACTGTTTGCTTCCGGCTAGTTTCTTTACTTATATTTGCTTGGGGTTAGCATTTATTTGTTGGACAGGGCCATATGCGGCATAGGGTGAAATATGAACTGGACCATTGGACCCTTGGACCTTTGGGCTATTTTTTTGGACAATTTCTTGGGCTAAATTTTGGACTATTTTTTAAGGGGTGGGTAGGTAGTTTTGTCAGACGGGTGGTTTATCATATGGTCTTCCTCAGGGAGGGGTAAATAGGTTGGGAGTAGGTAGTTTTTTCTTTTTGGGAGGGGTGGGTAGGTGAATTTTGTCAAAATATATAATTCTTACTCATCGAAAATTAATACACAGCAAGGGGTGGGTAGGTAGGTAGTTTTGTCAGGGGAAATGGTTAATCCTATGTTTCTCCTTAGGGAGGGGAGTGCAGGTAGTTTTTGTTACGGGAGAAGTGCTAATTACAGCACTTGTATCATTACACATGATAAACCATCCGAAAGCAATGGTCACACAACACATGTACACATGCGCACAGCCTATTAACACAGGAGGGGAATGTAAGTAAAAGTTGTCATCTATGAGGGGAGGGGGTCGTAATTACTACATAAAAGTTATCAGCATTAGGGAAACTTTTAAAACAAGATTATGACAGGCCTACAAGGACTCCCCTCGTAAATTGCGATAGCGATGCATTTTAGCCTTCAATTAAATTTTTGCTCTGACGAGCATATCTTTTAGAGATTTGCCTCTCTTGTATGATATAATTGGAGGTTTAGTATAGACGCTTTTCAGCAACGGCTGGTTTTGTATTACAACCCAGTTATTCATTAAAATTTCTTTTAGTCCACCTACTGCTGGGTGATATGTCATGACAAATGGTAAAACTTTCATTTGAGTCTTTTTTCTCTGTTGGAGAGCCAACCTTCTGTCCTCGAAGCGGACTCCTGTTAGGGACTTCTCAATGAAGTTATTAGGACATCAGCGCACTTTGAGGCGCAGTTTGAAGTTTGAGAGGCACTCTTCAAAAGTAGTTTGTGAAGAGTTTGTTCTTAGGAGTCTTGTTGCTTTGCCTTTGACAGAACCTCGTTCTCAAGGAGGCCAAGCAATATTGATGAGCAAGCACATAATTCAATTCATTAGCAAGTGCATATTTCCTGTAATGTGTTCTGTGAATTATGCAAATCATATAACAAAGTGTTTTCGTTGCAAAAGATAGGGTAAACTATTATTTGTCAAGCTGTGTGATAGCCTTGTGATGGAGAGATAAAAATTCTAACAGAAGTGAGCAAGGTCACAAGTCACGTCCTTGTATTTTGAAGATAACAGACATTTTGATTTCAGATTTTCAGATTTTTTATTAATTGACACTATTTACAGACATATTTCACTATCGCACACTATTACAAAAAATTCATTAATTAAAATAAGGAAAATATAATAATAATAAAACCAAAACAAAATGTGCTCAGTGACCAAAGAAGCATATGCTATCGTGTTGGTCATTGACACATTCAAAAATAAAAGACAAGACACATCAATTAATAGAAACAATGCAATAAAGGAAGTAAAATGTGAATAACAAAAGTATTCGAAATAAACAAGTTAAATGAATAAATCATAATGCTGAAGAGTAATATTGAGTATTTAAAAGGTATAGTTTATATTGCTTATAAAAGGAAGTGTAAGGCAGTTTTTTAAATTCTGTTGGAATAATTTCCCAAAGTTTTGATGTAACAAAAGAAAAAGTAGAGGACCCATAGTTATTATTTACTTTTGGCCTATGAAAATTCAAATTCGCAGCAAATCTTGTATTGTAGGTATGGACTTCAGATGCCTGAGTAAGGGTTCTATGGAATATAGTTGGAATGTTTGTTGAGTCATTTAAAATTTGTTGAGTAAATAGAGCCACTTTTAATTTATACACATTTTCAAATTTGAGAATTCCTAAAAGATTGTAATATGGTGAAGCATTTTCCCTGCTATAAGCAAAGAATATGCTTCGGACACATTAATGTTCTGTCTGAAAACGTAAAGAACATGTTATCAGCCAAGGTACATTGGAGTGATAAGAGCTTTTTGGAACACTGCTTATGTCTAGAATGACTTTGTAACTGCCCAAATATGTTTCCCTTTTAGAGCGCTGTCATTCAGAGCAACATAAAAGGAAATGGAAATAGTTCTTGTGACGGTTCTCGTCCACGACAGAAATATAGTCGAAACCCACTGGTGCAAACGATCCATTATGTTAGCAAATTATAAGCAACAAGTTACGTTGGCACAAGTCAATAAGCGATTTAGGGGACAAGAATCGAAAAAAGTTTCCCTAATGCTGATAACTTGTATGTAATAATTATTACAACCCGCCCCCCTCATAGATGACAACTTTTACTTACACTCCCCTCCCATGTTTAAAGGCTGTGCGCATGCATACGTGTTGTGTGACCATTGTTTTCAGATGGTTTATCACGTGTAATGATACAAGTGCTGTAATTAGCACTTCTCCCCCTAACGAAAACTACCCACCCCTTCCTATGTATTAATTTTTGATGAGTAAGAATTATATATTTTGACAAAATTCACCTACCCACCCTCCCAAAAAGAAAAAACTACCTACACTCCCCTCCTTAAGGAGGAACATATGATTAACCATTTCCCCTGACAAAACTACCTACCTGCCCACCCCATGCTATGTATTGATTTTCGATGAGTAAGAATTATATATTTTGACAAAATTCACCTACCCACCGCTCCCAAAAAGAAAAAAAACTACCTACCCCCAACCCACCTACCCCTCCCTGAGGCAGACCATGTGATAAACCACCCGCCTGACAAAACTGCCTACCCACCCCTTAAACAATAGTCCAAAATTCAGTCCAAGAAATAGTCCAAAAAATAGTCCAAAAAATAGTCCAAAAACTAGTCCAAGGGTCCAATGGTCCAGTCCATATTTTACCCTATGCCGCCACATGCCGTATAATGCTGTCCTTAAACAAACAAAGGCTAACCGCAAGCAAACATGAGTGAAACTACTAAACCGAAAGCAAACAGTGCATTTGGCGTACGGCGTGCTGCGTTCTGCGTTCTGCAAAATAACCCTGCCGTGTTTGAACTAAAATGTCAATGGAGTATTGGTTTACTTCAGAGCCTGAAATATGCCCTGCCATAACAGTAATTATGCACCAGTACGTATCAGTCCTGAAAGCAATCATTACCACTCATTAGCATTGCCTGGGGATATTTGCTGATATTGTTCTGGTGTTTTGTTGACCGTCCTTTTCGTTTGATGTTTGTATAAACCTTGCCAAACATTCAGTCCACTAAGAAGTAAAAGCGTGTTTTCTAACTGATTTTATCGAGAGTCCTTCAAAGCCTAACAGCGAAAATTGGTTTGTATTATGCAAGAAACTGCACGTTTCCATACGATTGATAATGCGTCTGCCATTTTATGGGCGTAACTCATATTGTTAAGTGAAGACGGAATAAAAAGTCAGACGCTTGTGTGAAAACAGATCCTATCAAGGTCGGATTAATTATGAATAGTTATTAGTCCTATTATTTTAATTCAGCACAAGAGTGGTCCAACGAAGAGAACTGTTAGCCCAGCACTTTCAATACATTATAGCCTGCGGGTATGGTAATTAGTCATGATTCACTGGAGAACTGTTCTTCAAATAATATCATTTATGCGTACGTAAATATAGGCTCAGGTAACGTCTGCATACGAGCCAAGTGGCCCATAAGGCCGATGCTTATCTCCTGTTTCTGAAGCATGAAGGGACTAGGAGTATTTCTACTCCCCCCTAAATGGGATGCTAGTCCATCGCAGGGCCCCGGGATTAAATTCGTCGGTATATCCCCCTGATTTATACACCTGGGTGGAGAGAGGCACTGTGAGCATAAAGTGTCCTGCCCAAGAACACAACACAATGTGTTCTTGATCCGGACAGGAGCGCACTAACCACAAGGCCACCGCGCCTCCACGCACGTTAATATGAATAACTTAACGAAAAACTGAGAAAAGAAAAATGAATTAAAAATGAATCCCAATGAAATGACCCAAAGGATCCTCATCGTTTTGAATGGATTGGTAATGACTAAAAGGAAGAAAATCGAACTAAAACATTGTGTCGACTCTAAGAACATATCCGAAGGAGAACAAATCGAGCCAGACTTAAGTAAAAACCTCAGTACAAAAAAACACACCCACACACCGATAAAACTGATAACTGAACTCCCTCTTTCTGTTTACGCTCACACTGTCATAAGCCAGGCCAATTTTCACGACCCAAGTAAAAACCTACAGTGCAAAAAACACCGATAAAACTAATGAACTGCTACTCTCTCTTTATAAAAGCGCAGGTTTCATAAGCCAAAGTAAAAACATATAGCGATAAAACCAGTAAAATCCCTCTTTCTCATTGAGGTGATTTGATTTCCATGAACCAAGTAAAACAACGTAAGAACTTTTTGTCCCTCCTGTGGATTTGAACCAATAATTGATCTGCACGTAGAGAGTCAGAGACAAGTAAAACAGAATTTTGCATTTGTAACTTTGCTTGTCTTTCTTTCCCTCCTACTTCTGTCAGGTTTCCGAAAAAGGCCATTTAAATTGAGGAATGGAAGATACTGTCGCGCGTAATCCAAGAGACCAGGCAGGTTTTCTCTCGCTGTTGACTGCCTCCTGGATAAACGATGTTCTGAAACTCGGAAGCAAACAACCATTAGAGGAGAAACATTTGTTGGCAGTAGAAACTTCATACCAAGCAGAAAGGTTGGTGGCTGACTTGGAGAGGGAATGGCTGGCAGAGGAAAGAGTGTCTGAACAGAACCGAACTAAGCCTCGCCTGTGGAGGGCCATGATGAGAGTTATTCCCCGCAGAGACTATATCACTGTAGCATTTCTCAGGCTATTTCATTCTATAGCATTTAATATTTTTCCTTTGATTGTGTGGTTCTTCTTGAAAAGCATTTCTACTTCTACAGAAATCAGTTACAAGACAACGCTGCCAATCATCATTGGTATTGCTCTCGTTACCTTTATAAGAACTGTATGCTCAAATCATGGAATATTCAAGATGGATATAATATCGACCAAACTGAAAGTAGGGATGACTGGACTAGTGTATAAAAAGGCAAGTAATTTTCATCAGGAATCGGACACTAATGAGGCGTAACACAAAAGGAAAAGCTATCATTTGCACATGACATGTTAATTTCTTAACTTCTGATATTATCCTTTTTTTAACAATCCTCAAGCACCAAATATGATGTCTACTTAATAAGAAAGTATTCGTTGTAACGTATTTCGAAAACAGTGCTTTGTTGTTGATTGGCGTGAGGGACTGGTTCTGAGCATGTGGACAGAAATGCAAACTGTCGCCTACGCTATGTTAAGGAGCTTTAACAAACCAAGATGACGACTGCAACGGGAACGTCACCAAACAAAATGTTTAATGAGCAAAACAATAGCCGTGCTCGTGCGTTAAAAATCTTTGTACATTTCTTTGCGATCCTCTGTAAAACAAGAATGTGATATGATCAGGTTCTGCGTAGTCTGTGGAACGCGAACGACGAAGGCTATGATCAGCTTAGAGTGGTATTTACTTTGTTTTGCACTACCACTTTAAGCAATTGCCTTAAAAAAAACTGGCGCCACTTTGTTATTCAATCAGAAGTTAAACTGAAACTAATCGTGACTCGCTCGCAAACGTTTTCCCGCGCTTTGCGTCGGCTACATGTATTTGCTTTGGTTTTTGATTGGTTCACTGGCTTGTCTGTGTCATTTGTTATTCGTCAGAGTGATTACTTTGGTTTCAGTCTGATGAGACTCAATCGAAAACTGCTGCAAGCTCCGAATATATAATAAAAAACATTGTATTTTTCTTTTTTCCAGATTCTTACCTTAAATAGAAACACTTTAGAGGACACCATTTCAGAAAACACGATCAATCTTGTTTCTAACGATGCTCAAGCCATTGAGATAATGGGTTACGCCATTTTTTCACTTCCATTTGTTCCACTGGACATTGTTGCCTCCTTGGTTCTTGTGTGGTACTTAGTTGCATGGCAAGCCTTAATAGGAGCTTCTTTCTTCCTTCTTGTTATTGCGTATGGATCATTTGCAGCTCATAAGGCTGGAAAGATACGCCAACAGTCCGCTGCAGTGACCGACAAACGATTGGAGATAATGAAAGAGATCATTACGGGAATCCGCGTGGTTAAGATGTACGCCTGGGAATGGAACTTCACAGATCTGGTTGCACAAATAAGAAGGTTGGTATCTAATATATTGGTGTCTTTCCAATCATTTAGGCTCCACGCCCGTCAATAGTCGTTTATCATCCTTGCACGCAGTACGAATAGTCAACGTGGCTCATCCGAGCAACTGGCATTGTTGTTATACAGAAAATATTCGAAAGCCAACGATTTTAGCATTTTTGAGCCTTTAAGTTGAGCATAGTGGACTATCAGCATTTAGTATCACCCAACTAGTGGACTAATGCAAATCCTGCATTTTGATTGGCTACGCTACTAGAGGACTATTAGGAATAGTCCTCGAGTAGCGAAATTGGCGCAATCGAGTGTGACGCTTTCTTTCGTTTTATTCCCAAATAAATATTTCTTCAACTTGCATTTGCTAACTTTATTATTGCCTTTTTTGTCCGACTAGTTGGGTGATATTAAAACAATTAGACCCTACGCCCTCAAGGGCCACGGGTCAATAGCCCATGAGGCGAAGCCTCATGGGCTATTGACCCGTAGCCCTTGCGGGCTACGGTCTAATTGTTAATTAGTAGAATTCTACTTGAACGCTAGTGCAAATGCTGCAATCTGATTGGCTGAGCCATTGCACACTATCAGCCATCAGCGTTCAATGGCTTGGTGTGGTCGATAAAGTTTCAACGTTTTCTCGTTTCTCCGAAGTTTTGAAAGAACATTTGAAAACAACAGGATAATTAAATTCTTGAGAAGAATGAAAAAGGACATTCACGGTTTCTGGAATTAAAAAGACTCGAATTTTCTAAAAAAAAACCGGTAAGCGCGCGAATTTTCTGAAGCGCGAAGTTTAATATTCAGACCAGAAATATTTGGAATCGTTATTTGAAGTAAATTTCAGTTAGAAGATTTCTACTAAAACAATTAGATTATTCGTTCTCGATCAATCTAGGAGGTGAAAGTTGATTCGGCCTCTTCGGCCTCATCAACTATCACCTCATAGAAATCTTGAGCTCATAATCTAATTGTTAAAAAGGAGGCACCCTGCTGTGTTCAGTCTACTGGAAATCTGCGAGTCGTATTGGTCTCTCTTCGTTTCCCATTTAATTAATATAGTCCGTGGAGTCGTACGTCACAGATCTAGATGAGGTCAAAATGCGGCAAGAACGAAAAAGTGGCACACTGGCGGATAGGCCGGTGTGTCAGTAGTGTTCTTGCCATATTTTGACGTCTTCTGTGATCTCTTACTGAAGAGACCCACGGCAACATGGAATGTCTCTGTTTTATATATTTAAAAAAAACAAAACCAATTGTTAATGACGTCATTTATGCGTCTGTCCTGCAGTAGATCATAACTAAAGACCAATCAAACTGCGAGAATTATTCGACATATTGTATAATTAACAATTATTCCTCGAGCGCGCGTTGGATATGAGATGGTACATAGGCAAACAGGCGCGCAGCGCGAAGTTGGTTGTAACCATCTCATATCCACTCTATAGCCAGTTGGTCAATGCTAAAATTGCCGATAACTCAGACGTGACCTGACTTCTTTCATCGCATTACTGTGAATATTTGTTTTTATTTATTTATTTTATTTTATTTTGATTTACCACACAAACAAAAGTGGAATTACAGTACAGTAATTACACCTGCTTTCAGTGTTACGTGCATATCAATTATCTCTCGTCATGCCATCTTTCGACATGCTATGTAACCTGGTCAAAATGTAAGCACAAGTGGCTTCTTTACGGTCGACCTCGACTTTTAGTCATGAAAGATGGATTTATTTGACATCAAACTAAGGCTAGGAGGATCAAGAAAACATTCTGTGAGTGATAAATCGACTGCTTTGAATGTTTCCATCTTTCGAATATTAACTGAGCGGTAGCGGCCCAATTCTACCTGAAGTCACTATTGAGAGCCGATCGAGTACACTAAAATCGTTTGAATTATCCCGTAAATCGGGAGTCCACAATCTTCTTCATTTATTTGAGGTCAGTAATTATAATTATCATATAATTGTCATTTGTTCCGCTAATAACCGGAAAAATTGCTAGTTTCACAGGTAAACCGTATTTCAGCCGTTTACATAGCATGTCGAAAGAAGGAATGTCGAGAGATGGTCGAAAGATATCGCCTGTGCACGTAACACTGAAAGCGGGTGTAATAAATTACAAAAATAATATACAACTATTACAGTGTATAGTACTTCAAGACAACAGCAGAAGCCACATCACAATTTAGCGTACGGAAAGGTGCAAAACACGGGCTGGCTCAAAAAACTACTTTGACCGGCATTATCGTTACTTAAAACTAGAGAGACCGGACTGAGACTGAAATATCTTCCCTGTTTTTAACGTTTTGAGACCAGTTAAAGTTCTGACATCGTATAACTAACCCAACGCGTTTCAATTTTCCTTTTGACAGAAAGGAAATCTCACTGATTCGTATCCGAGGGTTCATAGTCTCCAGTATCTACGCCCTGTTCTTCTCTAGCTCAACCATGGCAGGATTCATTTCAGTCACGACTCTACTTTTTATGGATACTTCGCTGACATCGTTTAAAGTCTTTACTTTGCTTACTCTTTTAACTAACTTAAAGATGGTAGTCACGATCTTTATAGCAGATTCATTACGCTACATTGCCGATGCAAGAACTGCATGCAGTAGGATGCAAAACTTAATTGAAAAGAAATCCATGTTAACACGCAACATGGATTACCAGGACAAGCCGTCTTCTCCAGAAGTTTCCTTCAAAGGCAAAGGGTATGAACCAGAATTTGCTACAACTGAGAGCTTTAAAAAAGCAAAATCTCATCCGAAACTAGGCCAGACATCTCAAAACATTAAACCAGGGATATTTCTTGAGGACGTTTCCTGTTCGTGGAACCAAACAACAGAACTTCCTGCCTTACAAAGTGTTTCATTGAGTCCTGCAAATGGGCAACTTCTGGGCATAACAGGGCCAGTTGGAAGCGGCAAAACGTCATTGTTGATGACCATCCTAGGAGAACTCCCAATCTCCTCTGGCAAAATTTCTTGTATTGGAAAAATAGCCCTCGTCTCCCAAACACCATGGGTCTATTCTGGTACTGTGCGAGACAACATCGTTTTTGGCAACCAATTCGACGTGCAAAGGTACAACAAGGTTATCGAGGTTTGTGACTTGGAGAAAGATATAGCAAGCTTCACGAAACGTGATCTAACTGAGATTGGACAACGTGGAGTGATCCTAAGTGGTGGTCAGCGTGCACGAGTTAGTCTGGCACGCGCAATCTACTCAGATGCGGACATCTACTTATTGGATGATCCACTTAGTGCAGTGGATGCCAAAGTCGGTAAACATTTGTTTGATAAATGCATCAAAGAGTTGTTAGACGGGCGAATGCGTATTCTGGTCACTCATCACTTACAGTTTCTGAAAGAAACAGACAGCATTGTTGTCCTGCAGAATGGCTCCGTTATCTGTGAAGGAACGTACAGTCAAATAGAAAAGGACAAACAAGTTGCTTCTTGCTTTGTATCTCAAGAAAAGAAAGATTTCAATGGCGAGCAAAACAATGACGAGAGGTTTTCGGTATTCAGTGAAGATACCTTGAAATCGATGAGGTCCACTAGAGAACACCATGATAGGGTAGATCTGGAAGATGAAGCGGAAGACAGAATGGTTGGAACCGTTAAGTGGTGGTTGTACTGGAAATACTTACGAGCTGCGCTCCCAACGATTTTGATAATCAGACTTATGGTTTTCTTCGCAATTGTTCAGGGTAAGCAGTAATTTTTAGTGGATGCAATGCCCTCTGAATTTCGAGGTTATAACTGTTTAGTATCACAGTGTGGGTGGCCTCCTCTACCGAGAGAAGTTGGAGCGAAAATAGACAATCTCAAAATACACTGGAAAATTTGAACACACCACTTTAAGCGGGATCTCAAAACGGTTCTCAAAAAGTAAGGTTTTCTACGTCTATTAATTCCAGCATTTATCGAGTAAATGGTTCCTAGTTATGCGGTAAGGTGGAATGGCGACTTCAGTAATGTGAATAAGTAGAGGGAAGCTGTCAAATTCAATTGCTCTAAAAAGAAGAATCCTGAGTCATCCAACAACTGTACGAGAGTAAAGTCATTGTGAGATCTACGCTCACAAATGCAAGACTCAATCATTTCAGAGCTCAGCGATACGCCCATAATCCGGTGTTTGAGCCATCCAAAATGTACCTGGACTGTCACGGGTTTGACTTTCCTCTTTTGCACAAAAAGAAGCTTTCTCTCTGTTGGTGTAACTGGAATTTAACGTTTTGTTCTATTTAATCCTTTTATAAATAATTTGCATCTCATTCAGACGTTGTTTTAAGTTTAAAACTAATCTTGGAAACACTTAGCCCTTGCCCCATCCTTCCAAAGACCCTAACGGAAGATACGTCGTTTAGATGTTCTTTTGGTCCTGTTTATAGCATTTTTTCCGCACCTGTTTGTTTCCTAGTATTGCCCCTAAGCCCTAAATCATTTGTGTTCAAAATCAAAACTTGATGATACACAATACTTTTCTTTTTATTTCAGTGTTCTTGATAGCGCCCTTCTGGTGGCTCTCTCGGATGACTGAGATGCCATTTGGACAACAGAAGAGTCACACAACGCTTTTGGTGTACGGATCCATTGTTACGGGCTCCTTGCTTCTTACGCTAATATCCTCGTTCTGTTTCTACCTCGCTGCTCTGAAAGCTTCAGAAAACCTCCATGACCAGATGACAAAAGCAGTTATGAAAGCACCAGTGCTATTCTTTGACACTAATCCGGCAGGTCGCATCTTAAACCGTTTCTCTAAAGATGTTGGGTGCATGGACGATATCCTTCCAGGAGAATTCCTTTTTGCCATTCAGTTGTGTCTATACTTTTTCAGTGCTACCATACTTTCAGCAGTAGCAAATGTGTGGCTTTTTATCACTTGTACACCTTTGACGCTTTTGTTTATGTACCTGGCTAAGTATTACTTGAGATCCGCTCGTGAGATCAGGCGACTTGAGGCGATAACCTGCAGTCCAGTGTATTCCCATATTGCTGATAGCTTGGCAGGATTGGAGATAATTCGATCATCAGAGATGGAGGACGATTTCCTACAGAAATTTTACAAGTAAGTATGTACTCAAACTGTTACATGCATGTTTACCTGAAAGGACGTGCTGGGCTTCGCAAACTTTCAAGAGGGTTGTAAAGAGCAGGAGATTTATCCCTAGGTTTGTTAACATGGATGATGAAAGTTTCGGATAGTGAGCAACCTTTACATTTGACAAAAGAGTGAAGATCAGCACTGATGAAAACTACAACCATGATTCCCTTTGTCGTAATGATGGGTCTATACTGCGGTTACTCATAGACAGATTCTTGACCGACTATATTGTAGCGTCATCAAGCTTCATCAAGCTAATCTGCCTTTTTTTTTTCTTTGGAGATATCAAGACAGAAACACGTCAGCCCTGGTATTATTGAAGGCCTCTATACTTTGGCTCGCGTTTAGAGGGGACCTTCTGACTAACTTTCTTGTGACTTCCGTGTCAGCTGGAGCTTTGTTAGCAACACAAAGTCCTGGTAAGTTCTTAAATCACTGGGCACTTTCCATTCCACCACAAATTCCAGACTGAATTCGAAGACATCTCCACGACAACAATAGGGTTTTGTATTTGAACAATACCTTGGATACATCTAATCCTACAGGGACCTTGTAAATCTGGCCCCTGGTCATTTTATGCTGTAACTGCCATAAATATAAGATAATGTGTCAAGGTAGAAGACAGCATCGTCCTTCAGAATTTTTCTCTTTCAGATCTTCCAAATTGGACATCAGGCATTCTAATTGCATATGGTAATGTAAAATAAAGCAAAAAAGAAAGCCTTCACTTTTGTTTTTAGCTTTGGCAGGTATGGCTCTCACTTTTGCAGCCGAGACTTTAGAAGCCTCACAATATGGCATCCGTGTGGCTTCGGAAACAGAAAGTTACATGACCTCAGTAGAGAGGGTGTTCACATACACCGAAATTGAGCCAGAGCCTGGGTACGGCACTGAAACCCTTCCACCTGAAGAGTGGCCGACAACGGGCAGCTTGACATTACGTGACTTGTCATTGACCTATTTGAAAGGCGCGCCGGCAATTTTGAACAACATAAGCGTCTGTATCGCTGATAAGGAGAAAGTTGGCGTCGCAGGTCGCACGGGAGCTGGGAAATCATCTTTAGTGACAGCTTTGTTCCGAATGCCAGAACCTGAAGGAGAGGTACTTAGATAAGAAAGATCTTTCTTCGAGTAAAAGCTATTTAGTTAGCTCTCTCATTGTTAGAAGAGGAACAGAATTTAATCGTCAGTACTGTGTAATAACCTATTATTTACTAGTAGTAATCAGAGATTATGAGAGTGCGTTCGACGCTCTCACTTTAATATATATATATATATATATATATATATATATATATATATATATATACATACATATATACATACATATATAGAGGCACTGCAAGTGATGAAGGTCTTTGACCGAAACGTTTATTTTTATTAAATTTTTAAACTTTGTTTTAGATTTCTTAGACTTTTTACTGTATATATATATTTTTTCGCTCGAAGTTGTCCGTCCTCGCTTTCCACAATTGCCTATATATATATATATATATATATATATATATATATATATATATATGCAGTTATATATATATATATATATATATATATATATATATATATATATATATATATATATATTTAACGTTTTATTTTTAAAATCCACTCAGGCTTATCACATCGTGTTGTGGTACGGCCATAGAATATCTTTCAGCCTTCAGTGAATTTTACTTGCAACCGTTGGCTCGTAAGTTGCCATCTTTCATCAAGGATACAACCGATTTACTTAATAGAATTGAGGATCTTAACAGGAGTGGCCCTTTTCCCGAAGGCACCCTTTTAGTTTCTTGGGATGTTGTGTCAATGTTCCCTAACATAGATAATCAACTCGGTCTTACTGCAGTAAAGAAGGCACTGAATGCCAGAGAAAACCAGCTTCCATCCACTAATTGCATTTTAGAAGCAGTAGAAATTTGTTTGAAGAGCAATCACTCGGTTTTTAAGGAAAACTTTTTCCTGCAAATTCATGGCACAGCCATGGGCCCAAAGAACGCCTGTAGTTACGCGGATCTTGCCATGGGGGAAATAGATTATCAAGCTAAATTTTCTGGCCCCATAAAGCCGACTTTATGGTGGCGATACCGTGACGATGTTTTTGATCTCTGGCAACAAGGCCTTCCTGCACTGCATGAGTTTACTGACTTTATAAATTCCCTATATCCTACCATTAGATTTGAATTAGTTTTTTCTGAACGCGAGCTTCACGTGCTAGATTTAACTTTACATCTCATCGGGGGTTTCATCCAGACAGACGTTTATTCAAAGCCAACTGATAGCCACTTGTATCTTCCACCATCAAGTGCTCACCCCAAACACGTTTTCAAGGCTATCCCTTATGGCATAGCAACTAGGTTACAGAGAAACTGCTCTGAACAAGTATTTCTTGCCGAGAGAACAACTGAATACAAGGGTTATCTAGTCAATCAGGGTTATCCCACAAAACTAGTGGAAGATCAATTTTCTAAAGCCTTAACTACATCTAGACCTGACTTACTTAGAACTCGTGCCAAAGCTGAGAAGAAATTGTTTCCATTTGTAACAACATTTAATCCAAATTTACCTGATGTTGGTCGCATCATGAGAAAACACCTAGGTATTTTGGAATCCAACCCCAAATTAAAAGAATTTTTTCCGCCAAATTCCATCATAGCCTCTTTTCGAAGATCTAAAAACCTTAAGGAGTTGTTAGCGCCATCTCGTTATGGCTCTAACACTAAGGTTGAAGAGGTTGTCGAGGTTAAGGGTTGCTTTAAATGCAAAAGAACAAGATGTGATCTCTGTCGCAACTACTTTGTTGAATCAAATTCTTTCCAAAGTTTTCAAACAGGCAAGAGCTATAAGATACGATTGAAACTTTCCTGTGATTCAAAAAATGTCATTTATTTGGCTTCGTGTAAGAAATGTAACTTACAATACATTGGCTCTACAACAACAGATTTTAGAGTTAGATTTCGCAACCACAAGTCTGCTATGCTGACCAAGAAAAAGACTTGTGAGGTAGCGGTGCATTTCAACAGAACACCGCACGACTTAAACGACTTTTCTTTCCAGTGTATTGATCAAGTGCAGATAAATGCAAACAATACAAGTAACATCGAAAAGCTTTTAATCACTAAAGAGGCATATTGGAGTGCACAGTTGTTCTCTCTGGCACCTTTTGGCTTGAATAAACGTCAGGAATTCCACTCGAAAAAAAGAATAAACTACAATTAGCGCAAAAATAACTTGCAAATTTGGCGGTTATCTTAGTTCAGGTGCTCAAAGGCCCTGACCTTGGATCTTGTTAGCTTTGTTAGCGCTAGGTTTTCTCAGGGGCCCCCATCGGGGAATTTATTACATTATTGTTGTTTAAGGGCCCTGTTTAGGGCGCCTGTTGTGCCTTGCCGCGGCATAGTTTCAAGGGCTTTGTTTGGGGATTTTGGGACCGCCTTTTTTGAACATTGAATATTTTACACGCGGGTCCCTTCACACTTTCGGCTGACTCGACGAATCGCGTTACTTTTTTGATATTAATCTTATTTGTATTATATTCGATTATTTATTCTTATTTGGTTTGTGTCTTTTGAGTTTTGTACCGCATTGTCATAGTATCTCGCTTAGTAATCACCGATTGTTTATCATTGGTTAATTTTTTCGTTTTCATGTGTTACCACGCCCTGTTATGTAATCATCTTTGTAATATTATGTCATTTTTTATACTGTAAACTTATTTAAGGTTATTGTAATTTATTATTCACTTGCACTGCAACTGATGAAGGTCTTTGACCGAAACGTTTATTTTTATTAAATTTTTAAACTTTTTTTTTAGATTTCTTAGACTTTTTACTGTATATATATATTTTTTTCGCTCGAAGTTGTCCGTCCTCGTTTTCCACAATTGCCTACAAATTTCATTACTCGAGGTTTGGACTACGAATCCTTTTGGATCCTTCTGGCGCGTGGCATCCCTGTTGGCTCGAAGCATCTTAACTTATATATATATATATCTATATATATATATATATATATATATATATATATACCGTAAATAAATGATTTCATTAGCTGACTTTCAACCTTTGTCTATTGCTAAAATCAACATTTTTCAGCAGTAACCGAGGTTTTACAGTCAGATATGCATAGTGTCAAAGTCCATGCTAGTGAAGAGGTCACGATTTGTTGATACGTTGCGTGACGCTGTCAGTTTCTGTAGACTCTCAAGTTTCATAGAGTATTTAAATTACGTACATTACTCTAAGCTAGCATTTGCAATCGCGTGGTCGTTTCGCGTGGTCGATTATCGTAAACAAACTTCGTGCGACTAATTCGAGTATTTCCCCTAATGAATAAAGTAGTCTTATGGATCTTGCCGTCAGAGTACTTTTCCACCGATTCCAAACAATAAAATTGCGACCGGATAAAGACTGAGCTATCTGTCGCGACTGAACCAATCAACAAATGCAATCAAAATGTAGCTGTTCCCACGGTTATCATCCCAAATCCAAGTCGCGTTAATAAACAAGGACAATTCCCTCGGATTTCAATAAATGCTACCGTCGAAGCGTTTAAATTCGCCAAAACCTAACGCTGAGAGCACATAATAGCGAAGCGTACGGCGACTGAATGGAAAGAAGTCAAAGAAAGATCCATAGGAAAGACGAACTCACATGGCCTGCTCACATACTCACATGTTCGCCACTTGTCTTATCACATGTCTTAGCATTAAACGGTACCAGTTTACTGGCCGTGACATGCCCCTGCAAAAATCAAGCGGGGTGGCCATTTTGGTGTCCTTACAGGAAAGGGGGGTTTTCGACCAAAGGGCAGCCAACTCTGAAAAGCCACAGGTCACAATTAGGTTTGCGTTCCACTTCGTCCAACGCAATTACAGGATGCTAATTGTTAACTTTTACTTTCTTTAGCTTTGTTAAGCCCCAGTGTATTTAACATCAGGTTACATTTAGCACAACACAATGTATCATTAGCGAATTGTAAACAGTTTTCACTATGTCCAACAAAAAAGGGTTTTCAGATGTTATATAGACCAAATGTTTCCAGTGGTCTACTGTTGGGATGACCGTTTTAATTAACGCATCAATATCATTACAGCAAATTGAATGAAAAAAAACAATACATCGATGTCCTACATGCAGCCCAGCCGGACACGTAAACCCCCAAATTCTCCAATTTGCTGGCTTTCGAAAACAAAAATTGCGCTGCTTATGACCGTTACCGTAGAAATGGTCGTTATGGCAAAATTCCGCTCGGAATTACCTCAAGACTACCTTGCCATATGATAATAAATAAAGTTAAGTCTATCAACCATAGCTCATCCTGACTCGCATCTCTTCATTCATTACGCAGGTCATTATAGATGGTGTGAACATCAAGGATCTCAATCTTCAGGCGTCTCGCAGGTCCATGGCCGTAATAACCCAGGATCCTGTGCTCTTTAGCGGCAGCCTCAGGAAGAACCTAGACCCTTTCTCTTTGTATCATGATCATGATTTGTGGCGTGCTTTGGAAGATGTGCAGCTGAAGACCCTGGTGCAACAATTACCTGACCAGCTGGATTACAAGTTGAGAGAGTCTGGGAGCAACTTCAGTGTCGGAGAGCGCCAATTGGTCTGTTTAGCGCGTGCGCTGTTACAAAGAAGTAAGATCATCATTCTGGACGAAGCCACTGCTAATGTGGATTTCAAGACAGACAGACTGATTCAAGAAGTTATACGCAACAGATTTAAAGATTCCACAGTAGTAACCATCGCTCATCGCTTGAACACCATCATGGACTATGATAAAGTGTTGGTTATGGAGCAGGGACGAGTGGTAGAGTTTGACAAACCTGAAGTTTTGCTCGAGAATAAGAATGGATTCTTGGCTCGTCTTGTTCAGGCTTCTAACTCGGCTTCCCCGCAAACCAATTTTCTTTAAACCTACTAGCACTGCATGGAGTCCCCCATATAAGCCTAAAACCTGAGGCAATCCCCCTAAAGTTATGTTTAGACTTGTACCCAGTTCTTCGTTCCCCTAACTAGGGCAGGAAAAAACCCAGGTCCGATTGCCAGGGGTAAGTAAATGTTTTCTCTTGGGCAAGTGAAAATGAAAGTTTGGTGGTCAAGTGACATTAGCCTCAGCAATCTTGTTAGTGATAATTTCCAGTCAAAAACAACTTCAGGACTTAAGACTGCAAGATGAGCAAAACAATGAGTTGACAGTAATGGATTAATTTAAAATCCAAGCATACTTGATTATAGACGGTATCTAGTGAAACACATGAACATTACACGCCTATTGGGTAAGTGATAGTTTAGTGGGGGCAACTGAAATGTACTGGCTCACTGGGCAACTGGATTTCAAAATATTTTTTCATGCCCTGCTAAGGGCCTAACTGAGATAATATTTATTGCAAATAGAAAAGACAATTGTTTCAAAGATTTTGTTGTCAGGCGTTACAAAGTTTTACGCTTTTAATTGGCTTTCCAGAGACTCAAAAACACCAAACAACTCCAAAAACAGAGTCAAAGACGGAAAATTAGTAGATTCAGCTCAATCATACAGATTTCAGTATGGGAAGACCACCACAGATCAAATCCAGGAAGGCCACTTTTACACACGCAGTAACTGCAAGGTTAAATCGTTTTGTGGGAAAAAAAGCCGAACACCTCACTGAACGCAACCATTACACCTGCTGAATAACATATCTCCTGACCAGTAGTAAGATCTGTACAACTGCTGAAAAACGTCAAAGACTTGCTACTTTAAGGCTAGACTGCAGAGCAAGAATAGCTGGAAATACCAAATCTAAACTTGTGGTTCATAACATCATGCAACAAAGCAACGCTCATTAATAACTGCTAACTAGAAATTAACATAAGTTTCCAATTAGAGAAGGAGAACGAACAGTTTAATGTAACTGCCTACGATAAAACTATCAGTAACTTCCTTCAGGAAGATATCCGTCTAAAAGGACAATTTCGAACGATTAATGGAGAAACCTCTACAGTACTGTGCAAAATTAATGCAAACGATTATCGATTAATGTCACGATATTCGCGATGTTTCGGCGATATTTGAATGATATTTTGCTCGAAACGATATATCACCGAAATATCGCAAAGCCATTGTTGTAACAGTTGCGATATTTCCCTGAGTACTGACAGTGTTCACCTTGTTTAATATCGATGAAGCTTAGCAATATATCGTTCTTGTTCAGCGATATATCGCTTCTGGTCATCGAGATATTGTTGCGTAGCGATATATCGCCAAGCAAAATTGCGCTGCACACAAAATTTTACTCAACGCACAGTAAGCTAAGTAATGGTATTTTTGTTTTGTCTAAGTTTCTGCTGTCATCGCTGAAGTCTTTGAGCTATATTATAGTAGACGCTTTCTTCGATTAGAAATTAAATGTGTTGTACAAGTACGTAAAAAACATGCCTCGCATCGTACGCCCTTAGTTTCTATTGTGGTCTCGATATCGTCCGACGCCGCCTCGCTTGAGTCGCCGTTATGGTGTCTTGTTGTAACATCTCCCTCGACGATCATTTCTCCGGTTGACCATCTTTTCTGTTAAGGTTTTATGAAACATAATTTCAGGTTAAAGCCTTTACTTATTTTGCAAAGCGTCGTTTCAATGCCCACCTATAAGGAAGACAAACTTCGGTCTGGAAAACGAGAAACGGAAAGTGCTTTGTAAATCATCCTAGTTTCATTCTTATATCTTTAACTCTCCATAAGAACAAATGACATTTGTAGAGTAAATCGTTAGTCCTCTCCTCCCGTTTCTGAATATCGATTTTCAATTCTTTCAAGTCTTTCCACCAATACAAGGCCCGTAGGCCTGGACCTGCAAAGTTTTCTGCTCACTCCTATATTTCTCGTTTGCACTATCAACGTTAGATAGAAAAAAAGAAACATTATGCCGGTAACCGAAAGCATAATGTTATTTTATCGCGAGGCATTTCCTATTTCTTATCAGTTTGCGGGTTGTGCTCTAATCTGGTAACAATGGAAGTCTCCTGTCCAATGAAAAATGGGCGCGTGTCAAAGCTAAGTACAAAAGGTTGGTTATCTCGTACACGCGGCCCCTTTCTACTGTTGCCATCATCGTAAGAAGAGCTTTTCTGCTTTTTAGCGTTCAGACGTATTTGGTCTTTTTCCCTCCACCTCCCCGGTCACCGACCTGCAGACTGCCAACATATCTTATGTAGTATTTTACTTTAGATTTTAGTGGTGGCGAAAGTTTTAACCCCACCTTTCCTGAAAAGATTTTAATCTTTGTTTGTAACCTTAGTTTCAATTAAACTCGTCACATTTGTGGCCACTTATCCCAAACGATTTGTTTCTATTGTCGTCTACCTATCTCTCCAGCAAACTAGTGCGACGCGTTGCGGAGCTCTCGATGTCTTAATGTTTACAAATGACTCAAGATAAAACAATTTTTCAAGTCCGTAGGCTACTAGGAACTTCTGTTGTCATTCTCAATTTCAATAACTCTGGTTTCGGGTTTTCGATTTCCGGAATCTGGGCTCCATGTTTCAGGGTTGTCTCCTATCAAGCGCTCGAGCTTATGTAGACTTGCATGTCGGTTTTGTATTTTGAAAATCGGATTTGTTTGCTAGCGAGCTCGGATTTATCGCGTTAAGTAGACGTCTCTAACAGCTGCAAATGTCGAGTATCCAGTACCTGCAAAACAAAGATGGCGGATCGCAAAGTGACCTTATTTTCATGTACCTAGTTCCCAGATTTCTTCGGTTCAAATCACGCTTGCCTTGAGCTGGGTATTTGAAACTCAGATGTAGTGATATGGGGTTTTGTTTTTTTGTTTGTTTGTTTGTTTGTTTTGTTGTTCAATTTATTTTTATTGCTGAATTTCTTTAAAGGTTTTTGGGTTCAGTAGATGATTAGGATTTTATGGGAGCTCCGCTTTTAAGTCATGTCAGGAGCCATAATCGGGGACGGAGACCGTAAGTCTCGGGATTCGCGCGCACCTATGATGTGGGACAATTTTTCTATTTTTAGAACAAATTGCGCCATCCTGACGTCATATATCCGCGCGGATTCACGCACATGTCGGGGGCTCTCGCGTGGGTGTTGTCACGTTGCGCGATCAAATGGTGAGAGTTGAGAGATTCTCTTGCGTATTTTTCACAGCGATGGCAGGGAATAAGGCAGGGAATACAAACCAGGGCGCTTATATGTAGTTTTATGCTCTGAGCTAACGGAAAAGGTGGGTTTTTCAGGGTCGAAAACAAGACTTCAATCTCGCGCCGGGAATGAATAATAAGATCTGCTCACGCTAGTTGTAAGCTTACGCGTATGTTTTTGCATTTGTTCTGACTTAAGAATATAGCAAGAAAACTCTCTACTCTGGTATCGAGTTAGTTTGTGAGTTTCTCAGACAATGGTTCATCATAACCAAAACCTGTTTCAGTGACGGTTTCTTACTGCTTCTGCTTGTTTGGTGAGTTTGCAAAAGTTTTTGAAAGGAAAGTCTGACGCGTTCAATTAGCTCATTTGCATAGTGCAGCTCGTGCACTTTCAAGTCCGAGTCGGAGTTTTCAATTGTCAACAAATCTTGACAAAGATTTCTTTCGTTATCTTTTGTGCTGAGATACTGTAACAAATTTCACGAACGCAAAAAAGGCTACTAACATGTGTGTTTCTTAAACATAGGCATAGTGAAGTTTTACACTGCGAAAATGATAGTAGACAAGGAGTTTTGATAACTCGATCAACAAAATCGAAATCGTTTTTCGAAGTTGATTAAAGAAAGCTTCATCGTAACTTTGCTGATTATTTCTGCTTTATTCACATATTTTCAGCTTAGCTTTTAATATGTTCTCAAACATTTATCAATCTCAAACATATTTAAAAACTATAGAGTTATTGTTTGAGTTCGATGTACGCTTTCACACGAAAGTGCAGCGGAAGTACAATTTGTCATGTTTACTGACTGTACAAAACACGCATCGGCGGGCGCTCTCATTCATCGACAACAGAGAATTTACTGGATTTTTACACGAATAAAACTGAGCAGTATCTACGGACGTAAAGTTATTGGGCCTTGATGAAACATCAAACGTTGCTTACAATTCAAGCGAAACTCAAACTAGCAATTATTTTGTCCTACTTTTCGGTCGCGATAGACTGACAAATTCCTCGCAAGCGTGTGGCAAGAGGAGCTAGGAAACTATGAAGTCCTGAAGCTCTGCTATATCTAAATATATCCAGCTAGTTTTTTGCTGTGTAATGGAAAAGCTGTTAATCTCCAACATATGTGAAATTTAAAGTGGAGTAATGTACAGCTCATGTAAAAGAAGCATCCGTCGGAACACAACTTGGTCAGCGATATATATAAGCTTACAGCGGAACATACCTAAATTCGACACTGTCTTACTTCACTCATACTGGAGCAGCTTACGACGAAAATACTTAAGCAAAATTCCAACAGACGTAAACGCGCTGAGTTGTGGGCCAAAAACATGAAAAATTTCGGGAATTTCGGACGCCATTTCCCCCGCGCGACATCCGCAAAAATCCTCGCAGCATGTACGCGCGTGTGCCGCAGGCGATGGCGCAATTTGTTCTAAAAATAGAATTATTGTCCCATATCATGGGGAGAACCCCAATACTAGAGATGGCGCGCGCATACGGTCTCCGTCCCCGATTATGGCTCCTGGTCATGTTTAATAAACGAGCAGCAGTTTTTTATCGGGATTTTAGACCTGATAAAACACGTGACTGCAAGTTTCCCAATAGAGATGATAACAATGATGCTTTTGTGAACGTTGGAAATTAGCATACGAACAAAATATTAGGTAAAAATCATATCGCACACGTGTTTTGAACTTTCCTTCTACTGACCAAAGAGAACATGGCGTCTTGTGCCAGAGCTTTTTCGGAAGCCTAAAAAAGCCGAGGAATTTGTAGTCTCCTCCGCAGCCGTTTTTTGGGATGTCACGCAACGCTCCCCCCAAAGAAACGGCTGCTCACATCCGAACAACATTCCTTTCACGAAATTAGCCAATCACCGCTTCCGTTCCATTTTCAAGAACGTTTTCGCGCCAAATTCGCCCTTTGAAACTTGTCCAATCAGGGAGTGTTTTTTATCTTTGTATCCCGTCGTGGGAGATGTCACAAATAAACATACAGATTTCCGCCTTTTGTTTAGGGACGCCGAAAAATACCGGCGACGCTTGCACGAGCTTTCTATGTAGCTGAAGACTCTTCAAAGTTCACGTTAATTATTAGAAGCTTTCAACTCAAAAAATTACTGTCGAGAAGGAAGATATCTATTTTAACTTAATAAAGGAACCAGGAAATCAAGTAGCTTCGCTCGATTTGTTGACATCGAGTTCTGAATGCCGCTCTTTCCGGCCTGATTACAATCTGTAGGAAGCGTTTGGCCCTTGATTGACGCTTACAATTTGATATTTCGAGAAAATATATATTGTCTCATTTATAGCTGAACATAACGATGAGCACATGAAGCACTTGCACTTAGGACTTTCATTTACAATTTTTTTCGTCCGTCATGATCGTAACCTGCGAACACCGCCTATTTTTGGCGACGTGCGGCGTGAAACAAAAGCCAGAAATACCTCGCGTGTTCGCACCGCAGACCTTTTCGCGCGAAAGCTTACGTCATTCACACTGCTATTATGTGATTGGTCCGTTCAACAGAGCGCAAACAAACCACAAACACAAAAGGAAAAGAATGTGGTTCGGATGTGAGCAGCCGTTTCTTTGGGGGGAGCGTTGCGTGACATCCCAAAAAACGGCTGCGGAGGAGACTAAGGAATTTGTCGACAAAGAGTGAAAGATAATGGTGAAAGGTATCCTCCCTGTTCGTTGTGCGCTGAGCATTGTGTGTGGAATTGAGCGTTTTCTGGGGTTTTCTGAGGGTTACATGTTGTATTCAGGAGCGGGGTGTTCGGATGACAATTAACGTTAACCGGTCCTAACCCAGGATTGAAATTTAACTGAAGTATGAATTTTTCTTGTATTGCCGGTTTTCATCTGAGGTCATCATTTTCCAAAATAAAAAAAATTACCAATCCTTGTGAAGTTTTAGTTTCATCAGATGTAAGACCCTCTAATAACTTGACGTTTTGCAACGTTTAAGCCTGACAGGTTCTTCATTATGAATAGAGCACGTGTGAATTTCCAAGTTTATGCGTTGCGTGACATCAAATGGCAGCCCAATAAGGCTCTCGAGTAGGTCAAAAGATGAGTCATTGCTCAACGTTTTGTTAACTAAACAGTTATTGCACTAGGAGAAGTATTAATTTCAATGTGACGGAACTCTAGAGTAATAACTTTTGGATTCGATGGCAAGACTCATTGATAGATGTTTCTGTTAGTTCACGGCCGCCCCTCGGAAGCGCACCAACACGGCGTCTCCATATAACGCTCTTTAAATTTGGGTAAAACACTTTTCCGAATAACGCGCGAATGAATAATCGCAAAGACCTAAATCTTGGCGAGGTTGCTTCTTGACTTAATTTTTGAATGGTTGCGATTTATTACTCCCTTGGTAGAGACTGCCGGCTTATGAAACTGTTACAAAGCTTAAGATAAGGTTTTAAAGTAAAATGTCTCAATAAAGAATATAAAGGTAGATACTAATACAACGTAGTTTGATATTTTATAGTATTTTAATCCACTGAACGTTTCATGGAACCCACTCATCTCCTCTCGCACTTCACCTCGACTTTGCACCTCCAAGCCAACCGTCTACGATAACGTAAATCGTGTGGTTGAGGAAAAAGAGTCCCATATTGAGCCAATAAGGAGACGCGACCTTGAAAGCCCTTTCTCAGTGGGAAAACACCTCGAACGGTTGCCACAAATAGGGGACGACAAAACTGCTAGAAAATATTTCGAGAAAATTGACAAGAACATGGCAGTTCCGAGCGAGCCGTTTTCGTTAACTCCTCACACGAAAGAACTTTTATTTGAAAATGACAACTGCTGACCAACCCATTTTCTCTGTTTTGTCGCTTGAGTTCCCCGTAACTCAATTTTGTTTTTCCGTGAGTTGATTATGTTTTGCCGGGAGCAAATTTATCTTGAAGTGAACGGATTTTTTCTCCCTGTCAGATCTCTTTGTGTTGCCGTGAGTTTGTTTCTTTAAACGTTTGTTTTGCCTTGACAGCTGTCAAGTTGTGGGCCAAGAAAAAAGATCGCGTGATGATCACGCTTGGCTCAGCTGAGATACGAATCGTTTGATAGACCATGCTACATTCACCGTATTTACGCCGTAACCTGAGCTGACTTTTGTCAGGTAAGTGATTTGCATTTCACATCATATTTATATTCCACTACTGCGTTGAATCACGTACTAATACCAACTGTAATCCCACAATGAAGCGACCGTGAACACAAAAGAAATTTGTTTACAGAAACGTGTTCACGAACGAGTACTAATCATCCGAGTATTTTCCTCGGACGGGCACTTAGGGCTGATATTAAGAAGCTTAAGAAATCCACGACGGCAACGGCAACGGCAACGTCGCTAAACAAAAGGTTTGATGAGCAAAACAATGGCTTTGCACGTACGTTATAATTCTTAGTACTTTTCTTTACCTTCCTCTGCAAAACAGCGACGTGAAATGACCAAATTCTGCGTTGTCTGGAGAACGCAAACCACAACGGCTAATTTTTATAATTTATATTTCGAATTTTGTACTGTGTTCCATATTCAGTTTCGAAGTGGTTTGGACAAAGAGAAACAAACTAAACGACCTAAGAGTATCGAGGGATTTGCAGGTTGTCCCCGGCGTCGCCGTCGTAGCTTCTTAAACTCCCGTTTGTTTTGCCTTGACAGCTGTCAAGTTGTGGGCCACGAGAAAAGATCGCGTGACGATCACGCTTGGCTCAGCTGAGATACGAATCGTTTGATAGACCTTGCCACATTTACTGTATTTACGCCATAACTTGAGTTGATTTTTGCCAGGTAAGTGATTTGCATTTCACATCATATTTAAGGTCCGCTACTGCGTTTTATCACATACTAATAACAGCTGTAATCCCCGAATGAAGCGTCCGTAAACAGAAAAGAAATTTTTAACAATCTATATTACATCATGTCTTAAGCTGGATAACCACAGACTATAAGTGACTAAACCCAACCGATTACTTAACATCCTTGATGGCATTCTCGGTAAGCATGAGGATCCCGACGATTTCATCAATCGATGAAATAGTACCAAGCTTACCAATATCTCATGCCTCTATTCAAACAATAGGGTGTTTCTGTCGGGGAACTATCGGCTGATAGTCGTCAACCGGAAATTTGATGTTTTTAAAACAAATATGCTAGTTTTAAGAACATCAAATTTCCAAGGGCAGCTATCAGGCCGATAGTTCCGAGACATAAACACTCTATTGTCTTTAATGTTCACCACTGAATTTTCTTCCGCGCGTCAGTTCAAAAATCATGTTGAATTATTTTCAACTTTTTTTCTTGATGAAAGGCGTGAAAGGCAAATGTAAAATTTGAAAAAGAAAACAGACGAAAACCCAGTAAATACAATTTTAATTGTTTATTTTCTATAAGCCCGCTTGTTTACAGGAACATGTTCACGGACGAGTACTAATCATCCGGGTATTTTCCTCGGACGGGCACTATCGGCTGATAGTGTCTCTCCGCGGGTGAAGACTATCGTCTCACGTGATCAATTTAAATCGATAAGAATCGGAGAAAATTTAGCAGTGAACTATAAGGACTGATATGCTCTGTTGAATTTAACCAATGAATTGTAATCTTCTCTTGTAAATGAGCTGTTCAATACCTTTGATTGTAATATTTCGAGTCAATATTTTTTCGCTCGACGCAATTTAAACTAAAGTCTGCATTGAAGTATAACGTATTTTATCCTTTCGTGTTTGAGCTAACTTGTCAATGGAGTATTGGTTTACCTCAGAGCCTAAAATACGCCCTGCCACTGTGCCATAACAGATACTCATGCACCCGTACGTATCAGTTAAAACAGTCACTACTGCTCATTAAACTTCATTAGTATTGCCTGGAGATATTGCATTCAGTCCTAAAGATTTACCATTAGTTGAAGCCCTCACCAGGGCCAAATGGGACACTCTAAGAACCTATTATAAGAACTCCATTCTGAAACTAATTTATAAAATGTACTACAATGATTAACCACCCTGTATGACTGCACATATTGCAAAATCACAATCCTCCTATAATTTAAGAAACAGCCTTAAGCTGGAAATCCCTCATTTTAAATCAAATATCAAGAAATCCTCCGTATCTTACAGAGGTACAATTCTGTGGAATTTTTTACGGATTGGATGCCGAATGGCGAACAGTGTAAACAGCTTCTCTAAGATGATCAATAATCTTACTTTGGTCAGGGACATTAGCTTTCCGAATATATACTGCAGAAGATGAATTGAGTGCCTATTGGTATACGTTTATTAGGCCATCCCCTTTTTTTTTCGTTTATTATCGAATACGTTTTCTGATTTTGGGTCGGTCGGTCGGAAAAGGAAAAAATAAATAAATAAAAAAAATTGGAAAAGGAGTCTGGAGCTAGGAGGTCCGGTACCTCAGCATGATATCCGTGGAGCCTGGAAACAACAAGGTGTGGTTACAAAGTCAACATCGCGGCAATGGAGGAAGGAAAAAGTCGACGTCGTTGTTAAAATCAAACGAGAACAGGGAAAAACTAAAAGTCTGTAAGGCAAAAAAATTGCTTATGTTTCAGATTAAAGTGACAATTGTTTGAAATCATGTGTCATTGCCTTCATTGCCTTCTGTGTAACTTTTTTTTTTGAAAATACGAAAATCTGGGCCGGTCGGACGACGCTAAACAGAGAAAAAAAAGGGATGGCCTTAGTCTCATAATGTCAATAATTACGTAAATTATTAATAGCTGCAAATTTTGATTTAAACTAGATTAGATCTTTCATTGTAAATTTTTTAATTCTTATTTTGTAATTATTCTTTATTGTTTATTTACACACGACCCCACAAGCTGCAAGCTTAATTACTTATCGTGTTTAAATAAAGGTTACTTACTTACTTACTTAGTCCACTAAGAAGTAAAAGCGTGTTTTCTAATTGATTTTATCGACGGTCCTTCAGACGTAGTCAATCGATAAAAATCGATATCGGAAATCATTCGATTCAATCGCTATCAATTGCCGCTTGCTATCGATTGGCAAAAATCGATAACAGTCGATACTTCCTGTCTTGAGAAATATCGATTGTTGTCGAAAATTGTTATTGAAATCTATTCTTACGTTTGTTTCCGACAAAAATCGACAATAGCCGACAATAAAAATCGACAATAACCACCCAGACTATTCAAAGATGGCTTTATTATTGCGTAAAATAGTACCTGGAACAACACGAGACAGGTGTTCATCTTCAGCATTTTTACTGACATGACATGACATGACGATTTTAAACTAAGGATTCAAAGTCCAGGTGGAGTGATCTCTTCTCCAGGTATTCTGGGGTCTTAAGCAGAATCTTGGCATGTCCGTTCATTGTTGCGCTATCGACTGCATCCTGAAAACTACTTCTTCTTTTACATGTATTGTTCCTGGTAAATATTTATGGCGGCAAAGTGATTACTGCCATGCCACTAGATTTTATTATATAGACACGAATGCATACTGGAAAATGCACCACTCGTAAAATTCATACGAAACCATATCCGAGACTCGAGTGGCGTATTTTCCATATCCTCACTAGTGAAGACATCGAAGATTTCACTGATATCAAGTTTGTTTCTCAACTTGTACTTAAATTCGTTCGTGTATCATCGAAACATCCTCGGGTCTTCCTCGAAATTCTACGGCAATCTTCGGCAATCTTCGAAAAATTTCCGAAATGTTCGGCAACGTTCGTGTGGCCTTCGGACAAGTTTTGGAGAATCTTCGGAAACCTTTGGAAAGAGGTCAGAAATCTTCGCAAAATCGTCAAAAACGCCGTTATCGGTATGTCTATATAATAGAAAGAACATTGTAAGTTAGCCCAAAGATATGAATTTTATGTTCTCGTAGCAAGAACAATATTTCACAGGTGAGCGCTGCGAACGAGTGAGATATTGTTCTTGCGACTCGAACATAAAATTCATATCTTCTCGCCACCGTGTAATTCCTTCTGGCCTACTCCGAGAGCTATCCTCGCGTTTGCTTCCTAATGTAAATTACTGAAATAATTCCTGAAGTCAGTAGAACACTGACTCTGACTCTGCCGACGCTACAATGAGACTGGACCGTTTTGCACTGCTACTCTGGCCTGGGCTTCTTCCAAAGAAAGATTTAAAGCCCAAAATGTTTCTGTTAGTTGTTTCTGTTCTCGTTATTTTGTTGATGATTGTAAAAGATACGCAGGTTATGATAAAATGACTCATTAAAACCATTACACACAAATTTTGTCAAACATTCTATCAGTGTAACTTGTAAAAGGACAAAAATAATTTACGATAACACTCGATACCAATCGAATCAATCCTTAATCGTTACTATCGGCAATCGATAACAATCGAACTCACAACTTTTTTTCTTCATCGATTTTCATTGATTGTTACGGCAATCGATATCAATCTTCGATTGGTATCGATTGTTATCGATTGATATCGATTGTTATCGATTGATATCGATTACCGGTTTATCGATTGACTTCGCCTGGTTCATAACCTAACAACGAAATTGGTTTGCCTCATGCCAGAAACTGAACATTTCCATACGATTGATTGTGCGTCTGCCGTTTTATGGATGTAATCGTATCTATAACAAAATTCTCGATCGTGATTGGTTCTCCGCGCGCCTATTTGCCACGCAGTCGGCGCGCGATCACGTGGGTGTCCAATTACAGGTATCCAATTTGAACTTTTTGTAATTGGACTCCTGTAATTGGATACCCTCGTGATTCGCCCGTCAATTGCGCGCGCTTTAATGGCTTTCTTTGCAATGTTTCCTACAGTTTTCAAAACTTATGAAACGCGTTACATACGTTTTCGCTCAAAAGAAGTTTTCAAAAGACATTTTTAATTCCAAAATTTGTTATAGATACGATTAATTAGTAATTAGACCACCTGTCGTACAATTCAGGGAGTAATCGTGCTTGTAGTTTCAAATCGGCCTTCCGCTTCGCGCTCGTCCGATTTTGAAATTACTCGCGCGATTACTACCTGAATTGTATTCCACTCGGTCCAGTCACTGTTACTAATTAACTTAGGTTATGATGTAAGAAATAGATGCTATCGTGGTTAGATTATAAATGGTTATTATTTTTCATTACAATAGTGGTCCAACGGAGGGATCGTTTAGCGCAATACTTTCAAAACACAATAGCCTAACATGGTAATAGGCCCTTTGCAACTAAGCCATCACGTGACCTATTTTTCATAAAATTATGGGCTATAACTTAACGAATGCCAGAAATGGAAAAAGCATGTCGAAAATATCAGAATGGCTAAGTTTGAGGCCCCCATCATTAAAGAATGAGATTTTATGACAGTCTGAATTTTTAAAAGAATAAGAAGATCTGTATGGAAAAAGTTGTTGGAGAGCAAGACCTTGCTCTCCAGCAACAACTTCCATACAAATCCTCTAAATTTTCCGAAAATTCAAACGGTCGTATAAACTTACTCTTTAATGTCAGGGGCCTCAAACTTGGCCATTTTGATATTTTCGATGCGCTCTTTCCATTTCTAGCATTCTTCAAGTTATAGCCCATAATATAAAAATTTTCTAGGAAAAATTTGGTCCCGTGACCCCAGCTGCAAAGGGCCTATTGGTCATGATTCACTGAAAAACTGTTCTTCAATAGGCCACGTTCGATATATCAATATTCTAACATGGCTCCGAGGCTTTCAGGAAAAACTTCTATATTTGGTGTTGTTTTCTTTGCATCCAAGTCTCTTTTGGGAATTGAGAGACAAAAGAAACTGAAAAAATTTACAATTTTGACCCGAAAGCCTCGAAGCCCTGTTAGAATATTGATATGTGAAACCAGACGTAGTTAATCGATAAAAATCGATATCGGAAATCAATCGATTGACAGAAATCGTTAGCAATCGATTATTCCTGTCTTCAGGAATATCGATTGTTGTCGATTTTTGTTATTAAGATCTATTCTCACGTTAGTTTCCGTCATCATTTCACCGGAAGATTCAAGCAAAAACAACCTGAGGCAACAACAACAACAACAACAACAACCATTTATTTGTACTCGCAATTTATAAAATAATTACAATAAACATTAAATTAGTATAGAGTACTGCCTGCCCAAAATAACCATAAGGGCTAAAAAGAATGGGCAGACATATACGCGCTCGTGAAGATCTAAACTGACCTATTTCGCGGGAAAAGAAGACCGATCTCTAAAAATACCGTAACATAAAGCTTAGTATGGGAGTTACACAAGCTTAGTGATCTTTTGTAATCGAACGATTTTAGGGAGAAATCAACCAGTAAAGAACTGGGCGTTGAATCTACAAGTGTAGTAACAATCTTAGTCCAAGATTCAGCCAATCGAATCATGTTTGTTTCGGATCACGTTTTCCCCGTGTCAAGGCCGCTCTGGTAGAGAGCGAAAGGTGGTTTTGGGGACAAGAATGTGTTAATCACGGTCTGATTCAATGTGAGTTTCAGTTAGAAATTTCCGGAGATTCGCCTCATTAAAATGACCCAAAGCCGGTTCTTAAAAGGATCGTCATCGTTTTTGCAACAGAGAATGGATTTAAAATGTCTAAAGAAAAGAAAATCGAAGCAAAACATTGTTTCGTATTGTAAGAACATATCCGCAAGAGAAAAGAACCGAGCCGCACCCATGTAGAAACAAACAGCACAAAGCACCGATAAAACTATTGAAATCTCTCTTTCTCTTTAAGCTCAGGTTTCATGAGCCAGGCCAATTTTCATACCTCAAGTAAAAACCTACACCGATCAAACTATTAAAATTCTTATTCTCTCTAAGGTTATGAGATTTTCATGAGCCAAGTAAAATATTGTAAGAACTATTTATACCTCTTGACGATTTGAACCAATAAATGATCTGCACGTAGAGAGTCAAAGACGAGTACAAAAGGATTTGCGTTTGTAACTTTGCTTGTCTTTCTTTCTTTCTTTCTCACCTACTTCTCTCAGGTTCCGCAGAAGGCCATTGTAATTGAGAAATGGAAGATACTCTCGTTCGTAATCCGAGAGACCAGGCAAGTTTTCTCTCGCAGCTGACTGCTTCCTGGATAAACGATGTTCTGAAACTCGGAAGCAAACAACCATTAGAAGAGAAACACTTGTTTCCAGTGGAAACGTCCAATCAAGCAGAAAGGTTGGTGGCTGACTTGGAGAGGGAATGGCTGGCAGAGGAAAGAGCGTCTGAACAGAACCGAACAAAGCCTCGCCTGTGGAGGGCCATGATGAGAGTTATTCCCTGCAGAGACTATGTCATTGTAGCGTTCCTCAGGCTATTTCATTCTATAGCATTTAGTATTTTTCCTTTGATTGTGTGGTTCTTCTTGAAAAGCATTTCCACTTCTACAGAAATCAATTACACAGCAACGCTGCCGTTTGTTATTGGTATTTCTCTCGTTACCTTCATAAGGACTTCATGCTCAAATCATGGGGTCTTCAAGATGGATATGATATCGACCAAACTGAAAGTAGCCATTACTGGACTAGTGTATAAAAAGGCAAGTAATTTTGATCAGAAATCTGGCTCTAATAAGGCGTAACTCGAAAGGAAAAGCTATCATTTGTACTTGATATATGCACATGACATGGTAATTTCTCTCTCCCCTGCCTCCCTTTGTCGTTGGGAAAAATACCCTGGTTGCGGCTTGTCACGAAACCACCTGTGACACAAACACAAACGTTTCCACCGAGGTAGAGTATACGAATAATTTTTGTCGATCTCAACTGAAGCGAAAGAAAAGCGATCGCTGGTCATCGCTTTATTGAACTACACAGGGACAAATACACCTTTGAAATTTTCCAGTCCGTATTCTAAGCTTCACACAGGTCAAACGAAATATATTTATACATATCCAGCGTATTGAGGTATCACTTTGATTTCAATTCCAGCCGGTCGATTTACTAAGAGGTAAACCTGTTTCGCTGTTTCATGTTACCTGAACTAACCTCTCGGCACATTGTTCGCCATATAGAACTATGTTTTATTTACCATTTTGCAAAATATAATTCTTGACTATGCCAAGGAACCGTGTTTTATACATCTGTCTAAATGTAAACTTTCATAAACCTAATGCACATGAAATATGTAAGTGCGCTTATGTCGACAAATGCACTGCTGTAAATCGAGTCAGGACACTCGGCTAATCTGCCGTATGACAAATACTTTTTGTGGTATATTTTGTACTCTCGCCGACAAGAGTCTGGGTACGTTAGTAGCCTCGTTTACGTGCTGTTGCGTCAGATCTACGCGCTCTTGGATCAGGTCCGCCATGTGCTCGATGTAGCGTTGTACTTGTGTTTATTACAGCTTCAGTACTTAACACCTTTTAACATCCAAGACACCGCACAAACAATAAATAAATTACCTCCGAAATCAAAGATATCAAGAGACATGTGCAAACCGTCGAAAAGTCTGTGTCAGATTTGTGCTCCATTCGGCTGCCGAGTTTCTTTGTGAACGAAAGTCTTCTAGATTTTGAAGACGGCTGAAATAATGTAGCATTATTCCTCGGCAAAATGCGACTTCGAATCCCGGTAAAGAGGGTAGCGTTTGGCGACTGCTTGAGGATTTGAAACCCACTGAGTTTGTCACAGCAAAAATCAAAACACTCTGCCACCCCTCCCGCCCAACAGATTTTTTTATCACCCATATTCTGGGTGGTCACGTGACCAGTGCGACCAGGGCCTTTCCCCCAAAGACAAGGGAGGCAGAGGACAGAGGACAGAGAGTCTGGGAGCGGGCTTGGTCACCAAACAAAAGGTTTGATGAGCGAAACAATAGCTGCGCACGTGCGTTATAAATCTTTACACATTTCTTTGCCGTCCTCTGCAAAACAAGAACGCGAAATGACCGAGTTTTGCGTAGTCTGAGGAACGCGAACGACGACAGCTAATTTGTCGTCGTTGCTTAAGTTCCCTGTTAAATCATCTCGACGGTATCAACAGCTTACTGAGGTATTTACTTGGTTTTGCATTCCCACGTCAGGAAATTGGCTTAAAAAACAGGCGCCACTTTGTCGTCCTGTCAGAATCGAAGGAAAACTGAAACCAATCGCGACCCGCTCGCAAACGTTTTCCCGCGCTTTGCGTCGGACACATGTATTTGCTTTGGGTTTTGACTTTTTCACTGGCTTTTCTGTGTCATTTGTGATCAGTCGGTGTGATTACTTTGGTTTCAGTCTGATGAGACTCAATCGAAAACGGCTGCAACCTCTGATTATAAAATAAGACATATTGTATTTTCCTTCTTTTCCAGATTCGTAGCCTAAATAGAAGTACTTTAGAAGATACCATTTCAGAAAACACTATCAATCTTGTTTCCAACGATGCTCAAGCCATTGAGAAAATGGGTTTTGGTATTTTTGAGCTTTCATTTGTTCCACTGGACATTGTTGCCTCCATGGTTCTTGTGTGGTACTTAGTCGCATGGCAAGCCTTAATAGGAGCTTCTTTCTTTCTTCTTGTTGTTGCGTATGGATCATTTGCAGCTCACAAGGCCGGAAAGATACGCCAACAGTCCGCTGCTGTGACCGACAAACGATTGAAGATTATGAAAGAGATCATTACAGGAATCCGCGTGGTTAAGATGTACGCCTGGGAATGGAACTTTAGAGACCTTGTTGCCCAAATAAGGAGGTTAGTGTCTAAATTGGTGCCTTTCCAATCAGTTAGGCTAAACGCCCGCCACTTGAGCGAATACTCAACGTTGCTCATCCGAGTTTACTATCGCTCATTAAAAACGACAGCAACTGACATTGATATTCAAAAACCAACGATGTTGGCGTTTTTGAGCCTAAAGTCGAACATAATTATCAGCAATTAAAAAGCTACCCAGCCATGTTCTATTGGAATTCCGCGAGTTGTATTGGTTCTCTCATCGTTTTCCATGTAATAAATAGATTCCATGTTGTCGTGCGTCACAGATGACGTCAAAATGCGGTAAGATTAAAAAAGTGACGCAAGAGCCGTTAGGCCAGTGTGTCAGTGATGTTCTTGCCATTTTGACGTCTTCCGTAATCTAGTACTGAACAGACCCACGGCTACATGGAATGTCTCTAGACGTCATCTATGCGTCTGTCCCGCAATAGATCATAAGTAAGGACCAATCAAAATGCGAGAAAAAATTGGACATATCACGGGCTGGCTCAAAAAAACTACTTTGTGAGTATGGTTACTTAAAACTACAGAGACCAGAGACTGAAATATCTTCCCTGTTTTTAACGTTTTGAGACCAGTGAAAGTTTTGATGTCGTATTATTGACACAATGTGTTTCAATTTTCATTTTGACAGAAAGGAAATCTCACTGATTCGTATCCGAGGGTTTCTTGTCTCCAGTATCTACGCCCTGTTCTTCTCTAGCTCAGCCATGGCAGGATTCATTTCAGTCACGACTCTGCTTTTCAAAGATGCTTCGCTGACGTCGTTTCAAGTCTTTACATTGCTCACTCTCTTAACTAACATAAAGATGGTAGTCACGATCTTTATAGCAGATGCATTACGCTACATTGCCGATGCAAGAACTGCATGCAGTAGGATGCAAAACGTAATAGAAAAGAAATCCATGCCAACGCGCAAACTGGATTACCAAGACAATCCCTCTACTTTAGAGGTTTACTTCAAAGGTAGAAAGTATAAACCCCAATTTATTAGAATTGAGAGCCTTCGAAATGGAAAACCGGCTTTGCTTAGTGCTCAGAAACTGGAACAAACATGTCAGGACATCAATCCACAGGTATCTCTTGAGAATGTTACATGTGTTTGGAGCCATACGTCAGAGCTTCCTACTTTAGATAATGTGTCATTGAGTGCCACTAATGGGCAACTTGTGGGCATAACAGGGCCAGTTGGAAGCGGCAAAACGTCATTGTTGATGACCATCTTAGGTGAAATCCCAATCTCCTCTGGCAAAATTTCTTGTATTGGAAAAATAGCTTTTGTCTCCCAAACGCCATGGGTCTATTCTGGTACTGTGCGAGACAACATCGTTTTTGGCAAAGAGTTCCATGAGCAAAAGTACAATAAGGTTATCGATGTTTGTGACTTGGAGAAAGATTTAGCAAGCTTTACGAAACGTGATCTAACTGAGATTGGACAACGTGGAGCGATCCTAAGTGGTGGTCAGCGTGCACGAGTTAGTTTGGCACGTGCAATCTACTCAGATGCGGACATCTACTTATTGGATGATCCATTCAGTGCAGTGGATGCCAAGGTCGGTAAACATTTGTTTGATAGATGCATCAAAGAGTTCTTAGACGGGCGAATGCGTATTCTGGTCACTCATCAGTTGCAGTTTTTGAAAGAAACAGACAGCATTGTTATTCTGCGGAATGGCTCCGTTGTCTGCGAAGGAACGTACAGTCGAATGAAAAAGGACAAGCAAGTTGCTTCTTACTTTGTATCTCAAGGAAAGAAAGATTTCAATGGCGAGCAAAACAATGACGAGAGGTTTTCGGTATTCAGTGAAGATACCTTGAAATCGATGAATTCCGCTAGAGAACACCATGACAGGGTAGATCTGGAAGATGAAGCGGAGGACAGAATGGTTGGAACCGTTAAGTGGTGGTTGTACTGGAAATACTTAAGAGCTGCTCTCCCAACGGTTTTGATAGTCAGTCTTACTGTGTTCTTCGCAATTGTTCAGGGTAAGCAGTAATTTTTAGTCCATGTCATTCCCTGCATTTAGAGGATATAAAAAGTGCAATGTACTATTTGTACAAAGTCTAGTACCACAGTGTGGGTGCCCTCCTCTACCGACAGATGTAAACTGTTCATGGATAAGTGTAATTTTATGGCTATTGCAGTAACTCTTCTCCAACTTAAAGCCTTCAAAATTAAAACGTCATTCGTTTGCGGTGGTTTGTAAATCTTTTTAAAGTCTTGCTGTAATAAACAAGGAAAAAATGAGTCTCTCATTCTTCCTTCCCTGAACTGAGAATATTCCTCAATGTTATTTCGAGAACCCAAGTTGGTTGGATACGAGGTGATAATTAACAAACTAGGCACATAGCGCCAAGTTAGTTACAATCACCTCGTATCTAACAAGGGTGAATGAAATAATAATTCATTGTTTGATTAAATTATTCAATTAACCGGTCGATGTAGATATTTCAGTCTGATCTAAACAAAGTAATGGTATGAAAATACAGGAAAGTTCACTTTTTTAATTCATTGAAACATTTTAGGAAAGCTAGTGAGACAGCATTATTTTTCTTTCGAAATATTCTTTTCATATCGGTCAAACACAAGTATAATGTCTTGTAAGAGGAAATGGGAAGTGGCTACTTAATAGAGGTTGGCCGCTTAATAAAGGTAGATAGATAGATAAATCGTTTATTAAACTCACAACTTGCAGCTATAAGCTGAATTACTTTTGTTCATCAGGAATTGCCATGACGATCAATTAGTAGAAACGTCAATTTATTAAAACTACACACCTGCTTTAGGCAACATGGAATCACATGAAGACAATCACGTGATCTTTCGTCACTTAATCTTTCTATTTCAGACTCTTACTATCTGTCATTGCCTTTTCCAAAACAAAGCCAAACTACATGTGTTAAATTTTGGTTGGCCGGTTAATAGGGGTAAAGGGCAATAGAAAACCCTCATTGGGAGGACCAGTGGTGGGCTGCAGCCGCTTAAAGGTAAAGATGGCCCGTTAATAGGGGTGTTATTGACAGTATCTTACTGACAATGATTTTTTGACTTTGATTAGTGACCGCTCAATAGAGGTTCGATTGTAATAAAGTAATATTATCCCCCACCTTTCGTCATAACACAAAGAGTCATTAATAGACCCCTCGTTTTTTCCCCTGCCTACATTGTTTACAATGCTAACACGATGCTTGAATTCAAGCGACGATTGAACGTTTCTTCCACACCAAAACAACGCAAAACAATCGAATGCGGAGAAAAAAATCAACATAAACTTAAGGTTACCGCCGAATGATTAGCAGAACATGACTTAAACCTTGCTCACTTGCATGCATTTTCTTTTCGTTTTGTTTGCAACAAGCCGTTCAAAACATACCGATAGAATATACTTACACAGCACTGTTGCGGGATTGGGATCTTCCTAGATCTTTCAGTTCCTGACCGCCATTTTGGATGCCATGCTCATTATCTCGTGCCTCCATTGCTTTTCTCAGGTGCATATTTTCAGTAATAACTTTTTCAAGCAGCACAACGTAACATATTGGTCGTCCATTTTGCCGAGGTAAAAGATCAGGAGTCAGGTCACGAAGCAAAAAGTTAAACCCTCACACAACGACACAGTCAAATGCAACGGTTAACAGATCGAAAAGGACGCACAACTCATGTAAATATCACGTTAAAATCGCTTTAATCACGCCGACAGAAACCACCGACAACTGAAAGTGTACCACCGAAAGTTCCCGCCATAAAAGAAGTTTCTTATTGACCTTTTTTACCAGCTAGTACGTGATTGGCTAAAGCCAGATGGCGGCTTTTGTCATGTCACGATCAACAGTCACGTTCTCATGTAGTCTTCATGTCACTTGTTTACGCTGCAAAACTGGATGTCTTCCTGTCTGCGAAGACAAACTAGACTGTTGTGTGGGCATTGCGATGAATATTTATCGAGGGCACCTTTCCGGAAACATCGCAAGGCTTATTACGATGTGCATACCGAAAACGTTGGATAACTAAAGATGATGCTGAGTCTTTGGAACATGGGGCAAAGAGGCAAAAGGGAAAATATTGGTTCAATTATTGAGAAATAGAAATATTTATCACTTATCCTAGCCCTGGATTTACCCAGTTTTTTTTTTTTTTGGTCCCCATCGTGAAAAACACGTAGAAACGGATTGGTCGCGACCAGCTGCGAGACAATCCTCGTTTAAAAGGAATGTACCACTTGCGCTAGTTTCAAGAAAGCTTTACTTGTTTTGCGAAAAGTATAGCTTAACACAACTATTACATAAAACGTAAATAGGCGGAAAAGTGACTAGGCACATTTATGCTAGCTTTACAACAACTTTACATATAGTCTCGTAAGAGTAACTTTACGCAGACTTTACATGGCGCGTAACGGAACGTAAATCTGGTTTTCAACTTTAAGCTGCCTTAACGCGAGCTTTACGTCCGATGGCGTAAATTTGCCTTTCCGCGCATTAACAAGCAATGTAAAACTGGCGTAAAGATTAACGCAACTTTAATTTTCCGTAAATCTCTTTTTTCATGCTGTGACAGATCTCAAAATACACTGGAAAACTTGAACACACCACTTTTAGCGGCATCCCGGGAATACCTTTCAAAGAGTTCTCAAAAATGTAAGGTTTTCTATGTCTATTCATTGCAGCATTTATCAAGTAAATGCTTCATAGTTATGTATGGTGGAATGGCGCTTCAATAATGTGAATAAATAGGGAGAAGCTGTTAAGTTTAACTACTCTAAAAAGAAGAATTCTGAGTCACCGAACGACAGAATAGGAAATAAGTCATTGAGGAACCTAGGTTCACACCTGTCAAATGTCCTTGTAGGTTGCCAGAGTCACTAATTTCAGAGCTGAGCCATTAGCCCATAGTTGGGTGGCTGGACCATCCAAAATGCATCTGTGCGATCACGGGTTTGCCTTTCCGCTTTTGAACCAAGAAGCTCTCTTTCTGCTGTTGTAACTGGAATTGAGCGTTTTTTCTTATGGCTGGTTTGCCACGCCATCAAAAATAAAAATCGTAACCATTCAATAAATTAAGTCGAGAAGCTGAGATATGAAGAATGATTGATATATAAATAACCTGGCCAAGTTTTAAGTCTGTACGGTTTTCCATCCGCGCGTTATTCGGAAAAGTGTTTCACTCAAATTTATAGAGCTTTGTATGGCGTCGCCATGTTTGTGCCCCTCGGAGGGACACAAACATGGCGGCCGTAAAGTAACAGAAACATCTGTCATTGAGTTTGCCATTGAAACGAGACATTATTACTCTAGAGCCCCGATACATTGAAATTAATATTTTGTTTAGAGCAAGAACTGTTTAGTTAGTAAAAACTTGAGCAATAACTCATCTTTTGACTTACTCAACAGCCTTATCGAGCCGCCATTTTAATGTCACGCAACGCATTAACTTGGAAATTCCGACGTGCTCCATTACATAATGAGGAACTCTGTCGGGCTTAAACGTTGCAAAACGTCAAGTTATTAGAGGGTCTTACATCTGATGAAACTAAAACCTGACAAGGATTGGTAATTTCTTATTTTGGAAATTGATGACGTCACATGAAAACCGGCACTTTTTAAAATCCTTTTATAAATAAAGTGAATCTCATTCAGACATTTTTTTTTAGTTAAAATTAATCTTGGACACATTTAGCCCTCGCCCGAAACTTCCACAGAACCTAACAGAACATACGTCGTTTAGATGTTCTATTGTTACTGTTTATAGCATTTTTTCCGCACCTGTTTGTTTCCAAGTATTGCCCCTAAGCCCTAAATGATTTGTGTCCAAAATCAAAACTTGATGATACACATACTTTTCTTTTTATTTCAGTGTTCTTGATAGCGCCCTTCTGGTGGCTCTCTCGGATGACTGAGATGCCATTTGGACAACAGAAGAGCTACACAACGCTTTTGGTGTACGGATCCATTGTTACGGGCTCCTTACTTCTTACGATAATATCCTCGTTCGGTTTCTACCTCGCTGCTCTGAAAGCTTCAGAAAACCTCCATGACAAGATGACAAAAGCAGTTATGAAAGCACCAATTCTATTCTTTGACACTAATCCAGTTGGTCGCATCTTAAACCGCTTCTCTAAAGATGTTGGGTGCATGGACGATATCCTTCCAAGAAAATTCCTTTTTGCCATTCAGTTGTGTCTCTACTTTTTCAGTGCTACCATACTTTCAGCAGTAGCAAATGTGTGGCTTTTTATCACTTGTACTCTGTTGACTGTTCTGTTTATTTACCTGGCTAAGTATTATTTGAGGTCCGCCCGGGAGATCAGACGACTTGAGGCGATAACATGCAGTCCAGTGTATTCCCATATTGCTGATAGCTTGACAGGATTGGAGATAATTCGATCATCAGAGATGGAGGACGATTTCCTTCAAAAATTTTACAAGTAAGTGTATACTCAAACTGTTACATGCATGTTTACCTTAAACATGCGTGTTTACCTTCGCAAACTATGAAGACGTTTGTAAAGAGCAGGAGATTTATCCCTAGGTTTGTTAACATAGATGAAGAAAGTTTCGTATAGTGAACAACCTTTACATTTGACAAAAGAGTGAGGATCAGCACTGATGAAAACTCCAACCATGATTTCCTTTATCGTAATGATGAGCCTATACTGGTTTACTCATAGACAGATTCTTGACCGACTATTGTAGCGTAAAAAGTCCGTTTCGACGTGTTAAGCTTGATGAAGCTAATCTGCGTTTTTTGTTTCATTTCTTTGGAGATATCAAGACAGAAACACGTCAGCGCTCGTATTATTGAAGGCCTCTATACTTTGGCTCGCGTTTAGAGGAGACCTTCTGACTAACTTTCTAGTGACTTCCGTGTCAGCTGGATCTTTGTTAGCAACACAAAGTCCCGGTAAGTACCTAATCATTGGGCACTTTCCATTCCACCACATATTCCAGTCTGAATTCGAAGAAATTTTCAAGACGACTATAGGCTTTTCTATTTGAACAATACTTTGGATACATCTGATCCTACAGGGGACTCGTGAATAACTGCCATAAATATAAGGAAATAAGTCAAGGCAAAACAGAGCATCATCCTTCTGATTTTTGCTCTTCGATCTCTTCCAAATTAGACATCAGGCATTTTCATCGCATATAGTAATGTAAAATAAAGGAAACAAGAAAGCCTTCGCTTTTGTTTTTAGCTTTGGCAGGTATGGCTCTCACCTTTGCAGCCGAGACTTTAGAAGCCTCACAATATGGCATCCGTGTGGCTTCGGAAACAGAAAGTTACATGACATCAGTAGAGAGGGTGTTCACATACACCGAAATTGAGCCAGAGCCTGGGTACGGCACTGAAACCCTTCCACCTGAAGAGTGGCCGACAACGGGCAGCTTGACATTACGTGACTTGTCATTGACCTATTTGAAAGGCGTGCCGGCAATTTTGAACAACATAAGCGTCTGTATCGCTGATAAGGAGAAAGTTGGCGTCGCAGGTCGCACTGGTGCTGGGAAATCATCTTTAGTGACAGCTTTGTTCCGAATGCCAGAACCTGAAGGAGAGGTACTTATATAAGAAAAATCCTACTTCGGGTATAAGTTATTTAGTTAGCTCTCTCATCGTTAGCAAGAGGAACTCACTATAATCGTCAATACTGTGTAGCTTCATATTTATTACCTGGTGCTAATTGTTAACTTTTACTTTCTTTAGCTATATCAAGTCCTAATTTATTTGACATCAGGTGACATTTAGCACAACAGAACCTATCAGTAGGGAATTGCAAATAGTTTGCCTATGTCGAACGAAACAACGGTTTTCAGATGGTATGCAGACCAGATGTTTTTAGCGGTCTACTGTTGGAATGACGGTTTTAATTAACACATCAATAAGATTACAGTGAATTGGATAACAAAAAAAATACATCGATCTCCAACATTCAGCCCAGCCGGACACGTAAACCCCAAAATTCTCCAATTTGCTGGCTTTCGAAAACAAACAATGCACTGCCTATGACCGTAACCATAGAAACGGTCCTTATGGCAAAATTCTTACCAAGGAAGAACCAATCAGAACGCTCGAAATTATCTCAAGACTACCTTGCCATATGATAATAAATAAAGTTAAGTCTATTATCCATAGCTCATCCTGACTCGCATTTCTTCATTCATCACGTAGGTCATTATAGATGGTGTGAATATCAAGGATCTCAATCTTCAGGCGTCTCGCAGGTCCATGGCCGTAATAACCCAGGATCCTGTCCTCTTTAGCGGCAGTCTCAGGAAGAACCTAGACCCTTTCTCTTTGTATCAAGATCATGATTTGTGGCGTGCTTTGGAAGATGTGCAGCTGAAGACCCTGGTGCAACAATTACCTGACCAGCTGGATTACAAGTTGAGAGAGTCCGGGAACAACTTCAGTGTCGGAGAGCGTCAACTGGTCTGTTTAGCGCGGGCGCTGTTACAAAGAAGCAAGATCATCATTCTGGACGAAGCCACTGCTAATGTGGATTTCAAGACAGACAGACTGATTCAAGAAGTTATACGCGACAGATTTAAAGATTCCACTGTAGTAATCATCGCTCATCGCTTGAACACAATCATGGACTATGATAAAGTGTTGGTTATGGAGCAGGGACGAGTAGTAGAGTTTGACAAACCTGAAGTTTTGCTCGAGAATAAGAATGGATACTTGGCTCGTCTTGTTCAGGCTTCTAACTCGGCTTCCCCTCAAACCAATTTTCTTTAAACCTACTAGCACTGCATGGAATCTTCCATATAAGTCTAAAACCTGAGGCAGTCTCCCTTAAGTTATGTGTAGACATGTACCCAGTTCTTCGGTCTCCTAAGGACCTACCTGTGATAATATTTTTTGTCAAAGGGAAAAGAAAATTGTGTAAAAAATTTCGTTTTTAGGCGTTACAAAGTTTCATGCTTTTAGTAGACTCAGCTAAATTATCCAGATTTCAGCATGAGACCACCGTAGATCAAATCAAGGAGGGCCACTTTTACACAGAGTAACAGCAAGGTTAGATCGTTCTGTGGAAAAAAAAAGCCGAGCACCTCACTTAACGCGACCATTACGCTTGCTGAATAAGATATCTCCATTAGCAAGGTCTATGCTACTGCTGGAAAACGTTAAAGACCTGCTACTTTAAAACTAGACTGCAAAGCCAGAATAACTGGAAATACTAAATCTTAACTTGTGGTTCATAACATATCATGCGGCAGAGCAAAGCACATGAAAAACTGATAACAAGAAGTTGACATGAGTTTACAATTAGAGAAAGAAAACGAACAGCATAATGTGACAGCCTACATTAACACTATCAGTAACTTCCTTCAAGAAGATATCCCTCTATAAGGACAATTTGGAACGATTAAGGGAGAAACTTCTCCTACAGCAGTACTGTGCAAAATTAATGCAAAACGATAACCGATTAATATCACGATACTCGCGATGTTTCGGCGATATTTGAATGATATTTTGCTTGAAACGATATATCACGCGAAATATCGCGAAGCCATTGTTGTAACAGACGTCGCGGTATTTCCCTGAGTACTGGCAGTGTTCAGCTTAGCGATATATTGTTCTTGTTCTGCGAAATATCGCTACAGCTAAGACTGGTAAAGCTACGGCCGATAAAATGACTGCAAAGCCGTCGGCAAATATAATATTTAAATCACGCTAATGGCGTTAATACTTATTAAATTTGTATATCGCAAGTCTTTGAAATTTTGGATGTTTTCCGGCTTTTAAATGAATTTTTTGGCTTTACCTTGAATGATAATCATTATTAAACGAAGTTTCTTTAACATTTCTTTCATTCGGTCATCCTTCGTTGAGACGAGATTAGCTATTCGATACTCAAACGAAGTGATATGCATATTGTGTTTAAATGTAGATTCCTGATTAAATTAGATTACTAATGAAATGCTTATCGCTGAATTTCTTTAAAGGTTATTGTGTCGAGTAGATGATGAAGATTTTGTGGGAGCTCCGCTTTTAAGCCTGACTAAATCGGTATTTTAGTGTTTTTCTTTGCAGCAAACAGAAATAACTCTCTTGGAATTCTCTTGTATTTTCCATGTCAAAAAGCCGTCTTTCTTCAAAACTCCTAGGTTGGTGGATAACTTGACGTCTCATGAGTTCGTCGAGTTCCTCTTCACTAGATGACGATATGTTTTGACGCTCTAATATGTTTTTCAGAAGCCGTACTCAATGTTTGCAAATGACATGCGACTAGTATTTTGCACTTGTGATTTACAAGTTGGACTCTTGAAAAAAAATACAATTCGGAGTCTTGTAAAAGTTTTATTAACTTGATTCTTACTATCTTTTACAAGTGTAGCGCTACACCTGTAATAACCAGTCGGACACTTGTAACCTGGATTTGTAACGATTTTTAGTAATCAAACTCGTTTTCGTCTGCGCTTGTAAATACAATAGTCCGACTTGTGGATTTAACACAAGTGTAAAAGTTTTATCAAATTGACCCCTGGACATGTAGCGATGTTTATTAAACTCGTTTTCGTCTGCGCTTGTAAATACAATATCTTCTTCCTTAATCAAGATATAGTGATTCTTTTCATTTCTTGTGTTTTCCGAGCGAATTGAACCCTGATTAAGGTGGCTGAACACAGTATTTGATACCTGTGTTTCATTCACCTTTTTGATCTCTCGGTCGCCAAAAATGGCAGCAAGCAAGTTAACAACACAAACTTTGCTTTTTTGATGGTTAAGCTGACGTGGGTGCCGTTGCCATGGCAACATGAATAAAAATAAAAAGGCCTTTAAAATCGGTTTTGTTTATTTGTAGAAAATCCAGTCATTAGATTTTCGTGATAATTTGCATGCAACAAACTTGTAACGATTCTCACAAGTTAACACCATTTTGCTAATTTAACAGAGAGATCTTTAATTATCCCTTGTTGAAGGTTCACTGTAATATCTAGAATTTCCTCCGTTAAAGTTCAATTATTTTCAATACTCCAGTTACTTATTTCCTAAAGTATTTTCCTGCCAAATTTCGTGAAATTCTTAAGAGTGGTTCTCGAGAAATAGGCGTATTTCCGAGAGTGCAATTTTTCATTCAATCGCAATTTTTTGACTTACTACGCATGCACTGCATTTAACTGGGTTCTTTCGGTAACAAAGAAAAAGCTGAGAATTGCTGGGTTCCTTGCATCGTTACCTTTTCTAACAAAGCTTCGTGATGAAAGACTAAAGCCATCAATACACTGCGTTCAATTATAGAGAAAAATAGCACAGATAGTGCGGGTGTTGAGTAAATAAAATGATCGCTCTATTGACGGCATGTTTGTTTTTTGCAATCCTTGTGCGCGCGCTGAATTGCATCAGCAAAAGCGCGCGCGAAAACTGTGTTCGGCCACCTTAAGGTCATTCCTCTCATTTGCATCGCGCATCCTTACTGCGCATAATTTATGGTGTCATTAGCGCGCGCTTGTCCACGCGCATATTGAAAACATGACGGATTTGCCTTGATATTGAGCCCTGTCAGTTGAAAAATGGTCCTAGCTCACCAACGAGCATGGGCACCCCAATTTTTTTTCCAGTCGTTGTAATCAACTAATCATAAGCTTTGCGTGAGAAAAGACTCATCTAATTTCTATTGCTGAAAATTAAATAAATAAGAAAAATAGCAGATACACTGTGGTCTTTTCTATTTTGCAGTCGGTAACCATGTCAAGAAATTTGGTTCAAATTTTTAATCAAGGATTTAGCTTTCTGTCTGAATCAAACTTAAACGTTTATTTGTGTCCGACACAATGTATTGACTGTAGTTTAATGCGTGTTCTTATGAGTCCGGGCTCACAAAGATGTTACAATTACTGGGAATGCGTCCTTATAATAAGCATTAAATAATGCCAAAATAGGGCATTTTCAATGCCTCACTGCTCCTTAATGAGTATGGGCACCCCCCTTTTTTATTTCAAAATTGAAGTTATCATATGACAAATATTCAGTGGACAAAGTTTGAACAAAAATCTATTGTCACTTTTATTTCAGAGGAATTACCTTAAGTAGACACACTTTTCTAATTAAAACAAAACTCAAAAACTATGCAAATTCAGCGATAAAAAGCTGACCGGTATTGCTTCAAATCATTTTATATTCTAGCCAAATACAGCTCAGTCAATGAATTTTAGGTTTACAGTTTTATTTTCGTGGGATCTACAAGCATTTTTGCATGAACACCGATTAAAATTCGAGAAAATTGCAGTTCAGCCCCTTTGAAATTTGCAGTGTAACGCAACTGAATTCGCGGTGAATTCAAACTAAAAATAGATCGGTTTGTGAAAACGCCGAGATAGGAATAAGGGTAGTTGCACCCTCCTAGTCATGGGCTCTGTTTCGTTGATCAAATAGGCGTTGCCTCTTAATTGACAGATTTATTTGATGACAAGAATCGTGATTGACATAAATTATATACACTGATTTAAAGGCGTTAGGTTATTGTGTCTCAAACCAGTTTTTCAGTAGAATCGAGGTGAGAAAGAAGTTATTTTAGTCTGTCTGTCTGTTAAACCCGCTTACCTGGAGAATCTGTTTGTTAAACCCGCCCACCTGGAGAATCTGTTAAAGACTCAGTGCTAACCCGTAAAGTGCGACTGTTGTAACTACCCGCCACAGAAGTAAGTTGAAATTCCATTTTTGTGAATTTAGCTTCGAGATAAAGATTTGCTTTTGTTTGTTCTGATTGCGAATTATAAATGTATTTCTTTTAGATCGAATAATTATTAAACCTTGGCTTGATATTATGCGGTTTGTGGTGGTCTTTTGAGCTAGCCAGTTCAATGTGCAACAGGCTCCTGACTAACGGGCCTCGAAATCTGGGCTTACGCAAAGGCTTGCGCAGTCCACGCTATATGTACTACGCGTGCGCACGAGAATCATTACCGTATTTTTCTTCGATGAAATAACTAAGACGAGTCCTTTTTCACTCTACATTTTCTCTATGATTCCAAGAGGGTCTTGCCAAAATAAAACAACGAGAACAAAACAAAAAACACAAGAATGTTTTTTCAGAATTGAATTAAGATATAAGTTGCAGCAATGTACAGGAAAACTCGAAAGATTGTTGTGCAATCTCTATCAAACAACAATTTAGGCTAGCTTATTGGAGAAGAAAGGCGGTCTTACTGGTTACGCCTTTTCAATATTTTAGTATTTAAGTAGTCATTAGTTCCAATAACAGAAATTAATTCAGGTAAGTGTTAACGTACGTGTTACGGGAGTTTCTTTGAAGAAAACCGACTTCAAAAGATCTGCGAATAAGCACCTTTTCTTAATTAAAGTGTGCTGGTATTTACCAACAGGTTTCTGGTAAAAAGAGATATTTAGCACTAACTAAAATTGTCCATCTGCAATCTCCTCTTATAGAATAAGGTCTGCTGTGGTTTTACGTCGTAGAAAATAGAACTCTAAATTAAGAACAGAACATGCCAGCAATAGCGATAAATTGTTCCAGGAAAATGGTCAGATCAAACACATTTTAGTATTTCACCTGGCCAGAACTCGAGCTAACGTACTTCCAGATTAAAATAACACCAACTACGAAACTTAATGAAACTCATTCTCTTTGAGCTAAATCAATTCAAGGACACACAAATTAAATATTTACCGAGATTTTTCCATCAGGATGATTTCCACCGAAAGATTTCTCTATAATATTAAATTTTTGTTCTTTAACACTTTAGAAACACGTGGTACATGTTAAATTTTTCACGTATTCGTGGCCTTGTAGCCCATGGCGACACCCAGACGTTTTGCTTAGTTGTTATTCAGCGACTTCACAGTATTATATCAAGCATAAGACAGGATGCTGGTACGGTCTGAAATAGTGTATGACATTGTTTAACAAATCAGGCATCTTTCTAAAAAAATAGCCGTACAAAGATCATAGGAAGAGACTCACGAATCGCTCTGTTAGATTATCCCCTCTGCAATGGTAATAACTTTTCTTTTGGAAATACGCGAATCTAATTGGTAAGTAGGTAAGTTATTCCGCTGTCGTCCATTTTCCCTTCAAATTATAATTATTATATTCTCATCGAAACACCCGGGGGTTGGGAAAATTCTCGAAATTCATGCAAACTCTCGGGCTGCATAAGCATCTCGGATTCTCCCCTTCCCTCTCATGTTTAGATGAGGCTATTTAAATACAGAAAAAAGTATTCTACTGCTTGTGATCTAATTGTCAAACAATGTACCTCATGTAAAATAACTAGGAGTCTTTTACAAGGACTGCTGTTACAATATATTTTCGGATTGTCGATCGACTATCGATCCTGCTTGCAGTTATGTTATGATGCATTACTAATGCAAATGCCGGTATCCCACGTACATAAACGTACTTTCCGTACATCTACAACGCGCCGCATGATTGCTATGAGTCCTCCTCAAACTCCTCCTTACTGTCCCCCGATCCACAACTGAATTGTGGACTTTGGACTGGAAGTGCAACGAAAGTTCGGATTGATATCGCGATAATTACCAAAGTGATCTTCGCTGTCGACCACATCGCCCCTGTGTTTCCATAGAATTCGCAAAACTTTTTGTAACTGTCCGTGTGCAGGGAGTGTATGTGTTCCTTATTTCACAGCGGTGCAGTGCATAAGACACATTCGTAACCCTGGATGTTTAGAATCTTGAATTGATAGCACTTGCCTGAGATCGGTACTGGGATATTTATTATATCGAAATTTGCCAGCGAAGTTCGCATGTAATCTCGGTACACAACCCCGTCTGTCTCGTAGCGGCAAGTTGCTCGCCAGTGGGTTGACTGTTTTGCAAGCCATTGAAGATATGTTGGACGGAACAAGTACGCCTACCAGTTGTACATTTCACCGCTGACAGCATTTGAGTCAGTGTAGTCCGAAAAGACAACGCCTTAGAACGGAATAAAACAATCGAAATCGTGAGTTTGGAAGCATGATTTTAAGATACCATTTCGCCGCGTGGAAGATCCTTGTTTTCTCTACTCAAGCTTTCCTTGCGTTTTGACGTTCCTATCTTTTTCTCCCCTCCTCACTTATTTTCGTACTCGGTATATCATCAGTTTCTGCGAGCAAACGTTAATTAGGGAGATTAAAAGGCAGAAGTCAGGTAAGCTAAGATAAAGTACAGCACTACACTACTCCTTACTTTTATCGTAATTTACCGTAGAATTCCGAAAGTGCGAAATCCCCCGTTACTTTTGCATTTAGCAGGTAAAAGGAGCCGCTACTTTCGGGTAGCCGTTACTTTCGGGTAGCCCTTACTTACGGGTAGCCGTAACTTTCGGGTGGTAAAAAACGTTTGTACGGTAACAGTCGTTTCAGACAAAGCGGACACGTAACACATGAAATTAAAAGTTTCGTTTATGTATCTTCTAGCTACCCACATAACCAAAGGGGGCTGTATAAACAAAGAAGACCCTAAACGTTGGTACTGTGGGCCGAAAGTATAATGGTCGCAATAAATCGCTACTAGACAAATACCAGCAGCTTATAAATCATAGTTTCAAGAAGTTAAGTGACTTTATCAAGACATGACGCTTCGCTTCTGTGAATCTGATAAAGAAGTCTTTATGCACTGGTTTTTAATACAACAATTATTTTAACATCTTTTAAAACGCTGAAAGATGGATTCGGCTAACGTGTTTACATCCTTGTTCCCACCCAATTCAGACCGCATGGTGATCCATTTGGGTCGTTTCAATTAAGCAACTTGTCCCACGCAACTGATTGCATGCATGTGGGAGTATGTTCTAACAGAACATTGTGACTTCCCGAACGAAGCATCACATGACCTGAAATGGGTGGCAACAAGGGTGGAAAAATGTCGGCTGAATCCGTCTATTAGGAATAGCATAAATTCAACCAAAAACTTTGCCTTTTTTGAGAGAAAGTGTTTGACCACAGCTTTTAAAACGTCGTAACCAGGCTAACAAAACTGTGGTATACGGTGTCCCCAGCACCACAGAGGCGTAACCGAACTGTTTACAAAGCACCTGTATAAGTGCCACAATAAAAGTGTGAATTTTTAAGAGGCTAGTGTTATATCATGTTCATTAGTGCCTCGAGGGGGCTATGACATAGCGCGCGCCAATCCCAACTTATTCGCCGGGACGAGTTGCATGAAAGCGAGGCTAGTTGGGCCTCGGTGTTTTGTTTTGATAATGCTTCCCCAGAAAAGTCTTGCTTCGTCGACGATCTGGCCTGTTTTATTTCGCTATGCCTGCGAGTTTTTGTGTTCCTGAATGCCACCAAAAGGGATAGAAATCGTCCAACGTTCGCCTCTAAGGGAAAATAGTGGACCCATGCAGTTCGTTGAGACGAAGGAATTGAGTTCACTATCGCCGAGGGAAGTGAAGTTTGTTCGCTACAATTTCAGGTTGGAAGATCTTAGAAAATCGTTTAAATGACGAGCTGATGTGGTCTCTGGTGGTGTTCCAACACGATTTTCATGGCCAGCACCTCCCCACAGTAAAGAAAAGCTTCTCTTGAGGTACATCCTCGGTCTCAAAGAAGTTGTCTAAGACCGAGTCGCACGAAACAAATATTGCGGTGGAATCACCAAGTGAATGAACTTCAACTGCCCCCGTCGTCGAAACCAGCGAAAACATTGAGCCAAATGACAACGACTAGGAGCTAAATGCGGTCGGTGACACATTTTCTAAGATCTTCTAGCCTGACATCTAGCAAACAAACTTTTATAGTTCCCTCGGCGATCATGAACTCCTTTCCTTCGTCTGTTTTCCCCTCAGAGGCGAACGGGGAAACGAAAACAAAACTTTCTCTCCCGCGGAAGACTTCACTCCCTTCTGGTGGCATTCAGGAACACAAAAACTCGTAGGCATAGTGAAATAAAACAGACCAGATCGTCGACGAAGCAAGACTTTTCTGGAACAAAACACCGAGGCCCAACTAGCCTCACTTTCATGCAACTCATCTCGGGCGATGACCGAGTGGTCCGCCATATTTGCAAGGGTGTCTAATATACGAAATCTCATATACGCAAGGCCGTGCGTATATAAGATGACGTGTGCAGTTTCAATTTAGCTGCAGAATTTCCGTCGTTTAGAGCAAGTTTCTTTTGTTTTAGTTTCGGCGATGTGAAGATTTTTCTGAGCAATCCAAACCCTACTTCGAGCCTTAGACTTTTGCCAAGCTAAGATATTTACTTAAACTTGAGTATTTTGACTTTGTTTGTTCACATTTTCATTGAGTATTTTTGACTTTGTTTGCCTACATTTTCATTACAATTAATTCCACGAAGCGAATTTTTCATTGACAATTTTAGAAACAAGGATAAGCGTTTTTGATAAAACTGTGCTTAACTGAGTGTGGCGTGTTGGGATCCTAATGACCTTTGTTTTCCTTCACCGTGCGACGTGAGAACTTTGTAGTCAATCACAAACAAAACATGTTTAAGCGCCCAAGTTGTTGTTGTCATGTTATAAAAGAATTGGTTCATGCTTTTAGCTGTGCATGTATCGAGTTATTGATGCACTTGGGAGGTTTGGAGAGCACTCAAGAAGCTAGAGTTGCTCCATGCTCTTACGCTTCTTTCGTGCTCTCCAAACTTCCCGCGTGTATCCATAACTCGATATACGCACGCTAAGCATGAACCAATTTTTTATTCATGTCTTATGTAATAAGTCAAATTATTCTAGCATTTTGATTGGTTCTCATCTATGATCTATTAGAGGACAGGTGCATAGATGACGTCATTATAACAAACATTTCCCAGAATAGTTTCAGAATTTACATAATATTTTACGTGACTGGGCGAAAGATAAGGTATAAAAAAAGTCTTCTCGAGACTGTGAACAGGTACGAGAAGCAGGAACAAGAAAGAAAAAGTCGTTTCTTTTTTAGAAATTGACTCTCAGTCCGCAGTCGAGGGAGACTAAACCGAACACAAAATTAGTATTAAAATTATTTCAAGGTAGGAAACCATTGCTTTGTCTCAAATCTAACAAACCCAATAAGCAAAATGCTTATGAGATCAATTTATTTAAACAATTCAACTTTTTAAGCCTCAAAATAGTTGTTTACGCAGATTGGTGTCAGAAAAAAAAAAAAACATATCCCATACAGAGAAAATTGAACCCCTGACGCATTTCTAGGAGGCACCCTGAATCATTTTCTAGAACCTTAGATTAAGTTAATCCTTAAAACTCTTGGATGACTCAGCCGTTCGTTCACGTTTGTTGAAGATATTTTTCAGTACCTTTTGCTATAGTTACCTCTAGCCTGCAAAAGATACTTAGTTTACTGCTGATAAGATCTTGCAACAAAATATCAAGGTAAAGTGTAAAACCCCTATCTAAGCCTTATACCCAAGGTAATCCCTCTTAAGTTATTTTTAGACATGATACCGAGTTCTTCCGCGGATGTTACTCACGCGTTGCGTGAGTAAGACGTGGAGGATACAATTAGACCAAAAAATGGTGAACCACGCGTCCTGAAACAAAAATCTCCAAGCTCGTTTGCAGTCTTAACTACACAATCACAGCGGAGGAAAAATTGTTTTGCGGAGGTAGTTCTAGCGAGAACGACGAATTTCTGGGGTTCAGTCCGGTCATAAAACTAAAAGGTTGAGATAGCTCTCGCGAAAGTTACCTTGACGCCGGCAGAATTAAACCTTACTTTAGGTATAAGGGTTATACGGGGTATTAACCCAAGCCTGACCTTGTTTTGTATCTTGAAATAAATTCCCTAACGTTTTCTTCCAGTCTTAGCAGGTTTAAAGACTACTGTTTTAAGGGCAAGCTGAGTTAGAAGCCTGAACAAGACGAGCCAAGAATCCATTCTTATTTTGAAGCAAAACTTCAGGTTTGTCAAACTCAACCACTCGTCCCTGCTCCATAACCAACACTTTATCATAGTCCATGATGCTGTTCAAGCGATGAGCGATGGTTACTACAGTGGAATCTTTAAATCTGCTGCGTATAACTTCTTGAATCAGTCTGTCTGTCTTGAAATCCACATTAGCAGTGGCTTCGTCCAGAATGATGATCTTGCTTCTCTGTAACAGCGGCCGCGCTAAACAGACCAATTGGCGCTCTCCGACACTGAAGTTGCTCCCAGACTCTCTCAACTTGTAATCCAGCTGGTCAGGTAATTGTTGCACCAGGGTCTTCAACTGCACATCTTCCAAAGCACGCCACAAATCATGATCTTGATACAAAGAGAAAGGGTCTAGGTTCTTCCTGAGGCTGCCGCTAAAGAGGACAGGATCCTGGGTTATTACGGCCATGGACCTGCGAGACGCCTGAAGATTGAGATCCTTGATGTTCACACCACCTATAATGACCTGTACAGTGAATGAAGAAATGTGAATCAGGATGAGCTGTGGCTGATTGACTTAGCTATATTTATTCTTATCAGGCAAGGCAGTCCTCAGGTAAATCTGAGCGTTCTGATTGGCTCTTCCTTGGTAAGGCCGGAGTTTGCAATACGGACCGTTTCTATGGAAAAGGTCATATGACGTATATTTTTATTTTTGAAGGTTTTCGGGGTGTCCGGCTTGGGTGCATGTAGGATATTGATGTATTGTTTTTCTCTTTTGTTTTAATCTTGATGTGTTAATTAAAAGATACCCTATTGGTGTTTCATGATTTCGCGGGTCGCAAATTTCGTGACTTTCGCGATTGTAAATATAATCAATCGCGAAATTAAATTAAGAATTAAGACCCGCGAATAAAAATCCTCTCGAAATTTAAACACGCGAAAGAACAGAAAAAGGACGGAAAAAAAAAGAAAAAAATGATTAACGTGTAATAACAACAATGTACACAGGATATGTATCAACAAATACACAAACTATTAACTGGTTTTACTGGTAAGTTCCATTCTGTATCTTCTGTTTTGAAATAAAGTTAATTTGCAAAGATGGAATAGATAATCTAGCTATCATCTTCATCTGAATCGTTAGATTCTTGCAAATTTCTTAGAATATCTTTCTTGCAGCCGTCAAAATTGCCATTTATTGATTCCTTGTAGTTCTCATTCACAAGTTTCTTGTAACTTTCCTACACTGAAATGTTTTGGGAGGTGGAGTCTAGTCCGATGCAAACAGTGACGACGATTCCAAGGCCACCCTGTTCGAGTGGGGATCGTCGATGCTTGGAATCAATTACCGTGACTTTAACGTTCCCGCCTCGTCAAATAAGAAAACGCGTGCATCTTAAAAATGCGTTTTGCTTGTTCCAGTTTATCTAGAAATTTTAAAAAGTTCAGGCTTTTGAAAAATAAAATGAATCGCGAAATTAAATGCCCTTTTTTCATTTGTGCCTATTGAAATCGCGAAAATAAAACCCCGCGAAATACGGTCTCGCAAACTCGTGAAATTAAGTACCCGCTAAATTAAGCACCAATAAGGTATCTTGGTCCTGGCTGGTAGGCCTTTAGGAGGCTTTAACCTTCAATTCAATTAAATTCTTTCAATTCGATCCAATTCTTTCGATTCAATTCAATTCAATTCCTTCAACAAGTTAATCCTAAAACAGTGAAAAAACTAGACCAGGAAAAACCTAGTCTCATAACCTTTGAATGTGTTCGGTTTTGTAGTGAAAGCAAAATACACAATTCGACAAACTGCTGTTTTATTAAAAGGAACTTTTCTGATTGATGTTCGATTATCTACCATGCGACGTTTAGAATGACTCTGCCCCCACAAAATTTGTCTATGTATCGAGAAATGGTCATTGAAACAGTAGAAATTACCAAAAAAGGTTTGGTCAGCATATTATCTGAGAACCTTTTTCAGCGAAAACTATAAACCTCGTTCCCAGGCTCTCTCTCCTCTTCCCTTATCGTAGGGAGAAAAACACTGGTTGCGGCAGGCCACGTGACCACCCAGAATCTGCAGGCATGGGTGATAAAAACATCTGTTGGGCGGGAGGGTTGGCAGAGTGTTTTGACTGTTGCTGTGACAAACTTTGTGGGTTTCAAAACCTTGGCCAGTCGCGAAAAACTTCCCGCTTTATCGGAGTTCGAAGACGAATTTTGCCGATGGAAAATGCCACATTATTTGTGTCGTCTCCAAAATATAGAGAACTTTCGTTCAAAAAGAAATTTGGCAGCCGAATGGAGCACAAACTTTTTGACCGTTAGCACATGTAAAACGTCACGTACCGAATCGAAGTGAAACCAGTGGATCAATCTCCTGAATCTTTGAATTCGGAGGCAATTTATTTTCTTCTTTGTGCGGTATTTTGGATGTTAAAAAGGTATTTCTGTCACACGGTCGATTAGCTGTCTATGCTGACTTTCATTTGATTTACAGCAATGTAAAATGATTTATAGTTTTGTTGACATAAGCCCGTACTTATATTTCATCTGAATCAGGTTTATGTAAGTTTATATATTAGACAGATGTTTAAACACTGTGCCTTGGCATAATCAATCATTATATTTTGCAATATGGCATATAAAATATCGTTTTATATAGTGAACAGTGTGCTGCAAGTTTAATTCAGACAAAATAAAACAGCGAAGCAGGTTTACTTCTTAGTAATTCGACCGGCTGAAAATATACAAATATATTTCGTTTGACCTGTGTGAAGCTTAGAATAGGACTGGACAATTTCAAAGGTGTATTTGCCCTTGTGTGGTTAATATAGCGATGACCAGCGATCGCCTTTCTTTCACTTCAGTTGAGATCCACAAAATCATTCGATGACTCTACCCGGGTGGAAAAGTTCATGTCACAGGTAATCACGTGACCAGCCGCAACGAGGGTCTTTCTCCTAACAACAAGGGAAGAAGAGAGAGAGCTTGGGAACGAGATTGGAAAATTATTTGAAATTCCCTACTGATACGTTCTGTAGTGCTAAATGTCACGTGATGTCAAATAAACTGACTTTAAAATAGCTTAAGGTTACAGTATACCTTCAGATCGGCAATTTTCTTCAAATTTGGATTTTTGGTTCAAAGTAATGATCGAAGAGTAATCTCTAATTTCTGAAAACAAAATTGAAAAAAACTCAATATTGGCGGAGAAATGGAGGTTTTACGTTACGGCCGGAAGTAAAAGTTCCCTCTTGATTGACAGCCCTATAACGTGTACGCAATCAACCGAGACTACTTTCGCGGGAATATATGGATACCACGAATTGGCTGGCTATTCAGATCCAAGCATTTTTCGTATTAGATGTAATTCTATTAAGTTATAAGTAAACATGGGCCACGGAAAACATTGTTTACCACTTCGAAAAAGCGAAGAACGAATGAAAACACATCAATGAGTGAAGAAGCGAAAGTTGGCCTCGCGGATGAAGCTATAGCTATCGTATCAAGCGGGCGAAAAGATCGAGTCAAGAGTACAGAAAGATTCTGTAAAAATTTGGGAACTCGACAGCTATAACAGCGATGTTTACATTGACTCTTTTGTTGATTCCGATACTGATGAATCGCCCAACTCATTGAGATCCATTGGAATATTATCCATGCACATTTGCTCCGCCGCGCTTTCTTTTGTTCAGTTTGTTTTCGTCGCCCAGCCACTCTAGCGTTCGTATCCTTTTTCGTCTTCCCCATTTTGCCAGACTAGCTTCAAGAAAAACCGAGCTACAGAAAAATTATCTCTCCGCCTTGAGCGCATTGCGAAACACAAGGGTTTTTTCGAGATTCACGCGTAAATTTAACCGCGAGTTAATGGTAGTAAATTTTCCAAGCGCTGATTGGCTCAGTGATCTGAGAACCCAGTTGAAGGCGTTTGTGGGCGGAGTTTGTTTGCGAAGCAAGAGATTTTTCTTAGCGCTGTTTTCTCGAATAAATTTTTTCGCTTGAAGCAGACACTTTAAAGAGTTACAACTCAAAGGGGATTTGTTTGATTGCCCTCAAATTTGGACAGTAGCTAGATTAACATATAAAAAACAAAAACGTGTCTGCGAATTGTTTATTTCGACATATTTTTTCTCCGAGAGCAATTTTTGTACGATCACTTCACATTTTTTAAATCCTATTTTGAAAATGTTCTGTAACTTTTTACTGCAATTGAATGTGGAAAAACGCAGACACGCTTTTTTAGCGCTTTTTGTCCTGAAACCGAGGAAAAAAATAAATTGGCGAAAAACAAAATTCGCTTTGACTTGTAGCTTCCAAAAGGTGATTAGGACGTTCGCATTTAGTGGCCGTGAAAAAATCGGCACTTCATTTTATTTCAAAATTTTTGGTATGGTTTGATAGCCAGCTCTATAAGCTTTAATTTGATATAGGGGTTTAGGTATCTACATCTTAAACCGGACGCGCTACATCGCTTGGACGTGAGACACCCCTGAAGGTATACGGTAACCTTAAGACAGTAAAAGTCAACAGAACAATTAGCATCGTGTAATAAATAATAGGTTATTACACCTTATTATATAGCTGGCTCCGCAAGAGGGCAAGATGAATCAAATACTGCGCTGTGATTGGCTACCCGAGCGGGCAAGATGGAGCTTTCTTGCCCGCTCGGGACTACCCGCCGTGTCCCGCAAGAAAAATTTTCCCGAATGCAATATAATAAATCATTTATTGACCAAGCTTCTTCGGCCAAGATGGCTGGATATTGGCCTCGTTCTTTTTTGCGAGTTTATGGACCTCGACTCCGTTTCGGTCCATAAACTCGCAAAAAACGAACTTGGCCAATATCCAGCCATCTTGACCTCACACTTGGTCAATAACCCATATGTATTGACAATTATTCCTCCTAACAATAAGAGAGCCAACTATCAAAATTACACTCGAAGTAACATTGTTTTTTATATAAGTACCTCTCCTTCAGGTTCTGGCATTCGGAACAAAGCTGTCACTAAAGATGATTTACCAGCTCCAGTGCGACCTGCAACGCCAACTTTCTCCTTATTAGCGATACAGACGCTTATGTTGTTCAAAATTGCCGGCGCGCCTTTCAAATAGGTCAATGACAAGTCACGTAATGTCAAGCTGCCCGTTGTCGGCCACTCTTCAGGTGGAAGGACTTCAGTGTTGTACCCAGGCTCCGGATCAATTTCGGTGTATGTGAACACCCTCTCTACTGAGGTCATGTAACTTTCTGTTTCCGAAGCCACACGGATGCCATATTGCGAGGCTTCTAAAGTCTCGGCTGCAAAGGTGAGAGCCATACCTGCCAAAGCTAAAAACAAAAGCGAAGGCTTTCTCTTTTGCTTTATTTTATACTACCATACACTGTATGCAATGAGAATGCGTGATGTCCAATTTGAGAGAGATCAAACGGAAAAATTCTGAAGGATGATGTTTGGTTCTAGCTTGACTTATTGTTTTATATTTCACAAGGCTCCTGTAGGATCAGATGAATCCAAGGAAAAGCCTCTTGTCGTCGTGGAACTGTATTCTATTTCAGACTGGAATTTGTGCTGGAATGGAAAGTTCCCAGTGACAAGTACTTACCAGGACTCTGCGTTGCTAACAAAGCTCCAGCTGACACGGAAGTCACAAGAAAGTTACTCACTAGGTTTCCTCTAAACGCGAGCCAAACTATAGAAGCCTTCAATAATGCCAGGGCTGCTGTGTTTCTGTCTTGATATCTCCAAAGAAATTTAAGAAAAGCAGATTGGAAATTCATCAAGTTTGCCACGTCGAAACGGACTTTTTACGCTACAATGGTCGGTCAGAAATCTGCGTATGAGTAAACGCAGTACAGACGCATCATTCCGATAAAAGGAATCCTGGTTGGTGTTTTCTGTCAGTGCTGATCTTCACTCTTTTGTCAAATATAAAGGTTGCTCACCATCTGAAACTTTCTTCATCCTTGTTAAAAACCCTACTGAGGGATATATAATCTGCTCTCGAACCCCAGCACTTCCTTTAAGGTAAACATGTAACAATTTCAGTATATACTTACTTGTAAAATTTCTGAAGGAAATCTTCCTGCATCTCTGATGATCGAATTATCTCCAATCCTGCCAAGCTATCAGCAATAAGGGAATACACTGGACTGCATGTTATCGCTTCAAGTCTCCTAATCTCTCGGGCGGATCTCAAGTAATACTTAGCCAAGTAAATAAACAAAAGCGTCAGCGGAGTACAAGTGATAAAAAGCCACACATTTGCTACTGCTGAAAGTATGGTAGCACTGAAAAAGTATAGACACAACTGAATGGCAAAAAGGAATTCTCCTGGAAGGATATCGTCCATGCACCCAACATCTTTAGAGAAACGGTTTAAGATGCGACCAACTGGATTAGTGTCAAAGAATAGAACTGGTGCTTTCATAACTGCTTTTGTCATCTGGTCATGGAGGTTTTCTGAAGCTTTCAGAGCAGCGAGGTAGAAACAGAAGGAGGATATTAGCGTAAGAAGCAAGGAGCCCGTAACAATGGATCCGTACACCAAAAGCGTTGTGTAGCTCTTCTGTTGTCCAAATGGCATCTCAGTCATGTGAGAGAGCCACCAGAAGGGCGCTATCAAGAACACTGAAATAAAAAGAACCGTAAGTGTATCATCAAGTTTTGATTTTGAAAACAAATCAGTCAGGGCTTTGTGCCAATTTGAGCGGAAGAAAACACTATCAACAGGAAAGAAGGAATAACTAAACGACGCTTCTTTGGGCTCTTTCGAAGGATGGGTGGGGGGGTTGAGTGTTTCCACGAATAAATTTACAATTAAAACAATGCTTGAATGAGATGCACATTATTTAAAAAGAGATTAAATAACACAAAACGCTTCATTCCTATTCCTCCAAAAGAAAGAAAGCTTCCTGGTCTAAAAGATGAAAGTCAAACCAGTGACCGTCCGGGTACAGTTTGGATGATCCAACCACCGAACTATGGGCGTGTCGCTCAGCTCTAAAATTATTGAATCTGACAATCTAAAAGGGCGTTTGAAAGATGTCAGTGAGCCTAGTTCTTTCGGTGACTTTGCTCTGTGCTGTCGTTGAGTGACTCAGAATTCTTGTTTTTAGAGCAACTGAACTTGAAAGCTTATTCACTTTATTGAAGTCGCCATTCCACCTTACCGCATAGCTATGAGGCATTTACTTAATTGATAAATGTTGCAATTAATAGACGTGGAAAACCTTGCATTTTTGAAAACTCTTGAAACGTATTCCTGCTTTAAGTGGTGTGTTCAAGGTTTCGAGTGTAAGCTGAGATTGTCTATTTTCGTTCTGAGATTGTAATCTCAACAGTATCTGGTGTAACGACAAGACGTGCCGTGTGTTACAGCGATTAGTATGTGTAATCAAATGGTGACGAGTGAAATTAGGAAATAATTGTCAAAATTCTGATAATTATCAGAATTTTGACAAAACGTAAGTGAAATTATTTCCTAATTTTACGAGAAAACCATTTGATTACCTTTTAATATCGTGGTTGACAAATTACGCTCACAACCGTAACTTTTTTACTGGTTTATTCTATCGCCAGAAAACCGAGAACATTAAGAAGAATATAGTTTTAGTTTAAAGCACACATTACTGCTAGAGTTCGTAATTTTCTGAGTTTCTTCTCAAAAACGACCTTTCGAATTCTTCGTGCTTGTTCATAATGTTTCAAAATTAAGACAACTGTCAAATCTTTCTTAAATGATTGGCTCTAGCTAATTCGTCATGAACTGATGAATGAGATGACAACGGCGCTCGTTGAAATGAGCTGAAACTAAAATTTTGCACGAGGCCATATAAAGTTTTGACAATTCATTTTGAAGTGAAATTATCACTAAAAATTTACTTTCTGGTCTAAGAAAACTTGCTTAAATGAAAGTCAAGCGAAAATGCACAAAGTTGAAAAACCTTCAGAGCTGGCAAGGTGCATGGTTGCGGACAAATTATACATCGTGGCTTCTTGTGCACGAAGCGTTAGCCTGCCCGGCATGTCCTTGGTTTATCACCACATTACAATTGTGGAAATTGTAAACGTGGCCACTGAGTTGGAACTCCCTTGGCCTTCAGCTTTCTGACCACTGTTTTCCGGACTGAGAGGTTAGATAATCAGTTTTAGGGACCCAGGTTCGTAATCGGTTCTGTCTTGTTTACACAAGAAGGCGTAAAACCGTTCGAGTACTTCAGCTATCCAACTGCTCAGGAAGATTCATCTCTAGGTTTCTCTCAAGTCTATTTTCGTCTCACCACTTCTCAAAAATCCTCACCCAGTTAATTGTGCTCTTTCACGTATTTAAGTTTTCTACCGCTTCTTTTAATTCCGTAACTTCTTCAATGGTCACCGTCTTAATCTCGACGCCATCTTGGCACTGATTGAGATACAAGAGATGTTGCCATGACAATTTTGTAATTTCACATGTGAAATTATGAATTAACGCTGAAATTTCGCGCCAAAATTAAGGAGTAATTTGTCACCCATGATATTATTATGAATAATTAAACAGTGCTCGCGGCAACTTCTCACGTTGAGTAGGAGAGCTCCTCACACTGTGGTACTAGACTTAATACATAGCACATTACATTTTTTATAACCTCGAAATGCAGGGAATGGCACACACTAAAGTTTACTGCTTACCCTGAACAATTGCGAAGAAAACCGCAAGACCAACAATCAGGATCATTGGGAGTGCAGCTCTTAAGTATTTCCAGTACAACCACCACTTAATGGTGTCAACCATTCTGTCCTCCGTTTCATCTTCCAGATCTACCCTGTCATGGTGTTCTTTAGCGGAATTCATCGATTTCAAGGTATCTTCAATAAATGCCGAAAATCTCTCGTTATTGTTTTGCTCGCCATTGAAATCTTTTTTTTCTTGAGATACAAAGCAACAAGCAACTTGCTTGTCCTTTTCTATACGACTGTATGTTCCTTCACAGACAACGGAGCCATTCCGAAGAACAACAATGCTGTCTGTTTCTTTCAGAAACTGTAACTGATGTGTGACGAGAATACGTATCCGCCCGTCTAAGAAATCCTTAATGCATCTATCAAACAAATATTTACCAACTTTGGCATCCACTGCACTAAGTGGATCATCCAGTAAGTAGATGTGCGCATCTGAGTAGATTGCGCGTGCCAGACTAACTCGTGCACGCTGACCACCACTTAGGATCACTCCACGTTGTCCAATCTCAGTTAGATCACGTTTCGTAAAGCTTGCTATATCTTTCTTCAAGGCACAGACTTCGATAACCTTATTGTACTTTTGCTCATGGAACTCTTTACCAAAAACGATGTTGTCTCGCACAGTACCAGAATAGACCCATGGCGTTTGGGAGACAAAAGCCATTTTTCCAATAAAAGACATTTTACCAGAGGAGATTGGGATTTCACCCAAGATGGTCATCAGCAATGATGTTTTGCCGCTTCCAACTGGCCCTGTTATGCCCACAAGTTGTCCATTAGTAGCATTCAACGACACATTATCTAAAGTAGGAAGCTCTGACGTATGGCTCCAAACACATGTAACATTCTCAAGAGATACCAGTGGATTGATGTCCTGACCTGCTTGTTCCAGTTTCTGAGCACTAAGCAATGCCGGTTTTCCATTTCGAAAGCTTTCAATTCTAATAAATTGGGGTTTATACTTTCTACCTTTGACGTAAACCTCTAAATTAGAACGATATTCTTGGTAATCCATTTTGCGTCTTAACATGGATTTCGTTTCTATTAAGTTCTGCATCCTACTGCATGCAGTTCTTGCATCGGCAATGTAGCGTAATGAATCTGCTATAGAGATCGTGACTACCATCTTTATGTTAGTTAAAAGAGTAAGCAATGTAAAGACTTTAAACGACGTCAGCGAAGCATCTGTAAAAAGCAGAGATGTGACTGAAATAAATCCTGCCATGGCTGAGCTAGAGAAGAACAGGGCGTAGATACTGGAGACAAGGAACCCTCGGATACGAATCAGTGAGATTTCCTTTCTGTCAAAGCGAAAATTGAAACGCGTTGTGCTAATAATAACTTTAACTGGTCTATTAATGATTTTTGAAATCTGGATCATTTGGATAATGCAATTCGAGAGTTTTCATTGGCTTAACCATCATGGGTATTGAGCCATTATACCATGCTCTACAAATACGGTAAGTGTACGCGCGGTTTTTGGAGCCTTTTTTATTTATTATTTAGTTGTGTGTTTGCTATATTTTGGGGGCGTTTTTAAAAAAGCAATTATTCCACTGGTGCCTGTTAGATATGCGATGATTAAAGCCAACTCGGCGCCATGCGCTTTGCTTGCTATCTACCATCTCACATCCAACGCGCGCTCGTGGGATAATTGTGAAATAGCCAACGAGGCGTGGCCGAGTTGAATATGCTCTTAGAAAGCGTGGACAATAGTAAACCCAGATGAGCCACGTTGACCATTCGGTCATGGATGATAAAAGGCTATTAGCGGGCGTGTAACCTAACTGATTGGAAAGACACCAATATATTAGATACCAACCTTCTTATTTGGGCAACAAGGTCTCTGAAGTTCCATTCCCAGGCGTACATCTTAACCACGCGGATTCCTGTAATGATCTCTTTCATTATCTCCAATCGTTTGTCGGTCACTGCAGCTGATTGGTGGCGTACCTTGCCAGCCTTGTGAGCTGCAAATGATCCATAGGCAACAACAAGAAGGAAGAAAGAAGCTCCTATTAAGGCTTGCCATGCAACTAAGTACCAAACAAGAACCATGGAAGCAACAATGTCCGGTGGAACAAATGGAAGTAAAAAAGTGGCATAACCCATTTTCTCAATAGCTTGAGCATCGTTGGAAACAAGATTTATAGTGTTTTCTGAAATGGTGTCTTCTAAAGTACTTCTATTTAAGGTAAGAATCTGAAAAATAAGGAGAAAATTAATATGTCTCGTTATATAATAAGACGTTGCAGCAGTTTTCGATTGAGTGTCGTTAAGACAAAACCAAAGTAATCACTCTGACCAATCACTAATGACACAGAAAAAAATACTTGTCACCGACGCAAAGCGCGGGAAAACGTTGCGACCGAGCTATGATTTGTTTCAGTTTTAACTCTGACTTGCTGACGTAGTGTGGCCAGTTTTTTAAGCCAATTGCTTAACGTGGTAATGCAAAACCAAAGCAAATACATTACTTTCAACACTTAGGTGAAAACCGCTTTAAGCTGACGATACCGTCGAGATGACTTAACACTGATAACGTGGGCGACAGTTTGCATTTTGTTCCCATGCTCATTCGTCAATATTACCGCTTTGGGATTGTTAAAAAAGGATAATATCCTAGGTTTGGAAATTACCATGTCATGTGCATATATCGTGTACAAATGAGAACTTTTCTTTTCGTGTTACGCCCTATTAGAGCCAGATTTCTGATGAAAATTACTTACCTTTTTATACACTAGTCCAGTCATGGCTACTTTCAGTTTCGTCGATATCATATCCATCTTGAATGCCCCATGCTTTGAGCATGAAGTTCTTATAAAGGCAACGAGTGAAATACCAATAACAATAGGCAGCGTGGACTTGTAACTTATTTCTGTAGAAGTAGAAATGCTTTTCAAGAAGAACCACACAATCAAAGGAAAAAGGTTAAAAGCTATTAAATAAAATATCCTGAAGAACGCTACAGTGACATAGTCTCTGCAGGGAATAACTCTTATCATGGCCCTCCACAGGCGAGGCTTTGTTCGGTTCTGTTCAGACGCTCTTTCTTCTGCCAGCCGTTCCCTCTCCAAGTCAGCCACCAACCTTTCTGCTTGATTGGACGTTTCCACTGAAAACAAATGTTTCTCTTCTAATGGTTGTTTACTTCCGAGTTTGAGAACATCGTTTATCCAGGAGACAGTCAACTGCGAGAAAAAACTTGCCTGGTTTTTTGGATTCCGTACGGGAGTATCTTCCATTTCTCAATTTCAATTGACTTCCACTGAAAACCTGAGAGAAGTAGATAAGAAAGGCAAGCAAAGTTACAAACGCAAAATCCTGTTGTGCTCTTCTTTGACCCTCTGCGGACGGACCATTTATTGGTTCAAATCTACGAGAGGTATAAATAGTTCTTACTTGGCTCGTGAACTTAAAGAGAAAGAAGGATTTTACTAGTTTGATTGGTCTAGGGTTTTACTTGAGCCGTGAAAACTGGCCTGGCTCATGAAACCTGACATCAAAGAGAAAGAACGGTTTTATTTGTTTTATCGGTGTTTTTTGGTGCTGTAGGTTTTTACTTGAGTCTGGCTCGATTTGTCCTCCTGCAGATATGTTCTTATAATAGTCAAAATGTTTTCGTTCGATTTTCTTCCTTTTAGTCAATTTCAATCCATTCTCTGTTGCATCGATCTTTTTGAGAACTTTTCGATACCTTTGGATCATTTTATTAACGAATCTCTATTTTTTTGTTTGTTTTTGTTTTTGTTTTTGTTTTTGTTTTTTCCCGGATAACTCACGTTTAACCAGACACCAACACGTTCTGGTCCGCAGAACTGTAGTGTTCCCTGTTTATTATAACCGGTGCAGCCTTGAGTGGTTCTTAAAAACATAATTTGATTGGCGATTCTTAGAACAAGATTGTCACTAAATTCCCGCTTGTTCCCGACTGGTTGAATTCTCCTTAAAATCGTTCGACTAAAACACCCACAGGGAAAACTTTTTAATAGGGATAACTGTTAATTTTCAGAGAAGCCCTCTAAAAGTTTAAAAAGAAAAACATGAACGCGTCTTTCGCCAGAATTTAAGGTCTCACTCTTTAGGTGCTCTAATCGGCCGGTTTAACCTTAAAATCAACCAGTGCATATTTTTGGCAAGGCGACTGCCAATTAAATGGGGAAATATTTTTCAACGAATCTAGCCAGTCAAATCTTATGCCTTCAGAGCCGCCTTTTAAAGTTGCCCAGGCCGCACCGGCTAAGAGGGACGGGTGGCTCTGGGAACCACAAATAGCGCCGAAACTCCAAAGGCGCGCTTAGCTAGTGTTTTGTTGTTGTTGTTGTTGTTGTTGTTGTTGTTTTTTCGTGTATAGTGCGGCATGTAAGTTGTTAGCATAGGAATCATATTTGTACATGAAATAACTAAAAAAAAGATAATTCTTGGCTACTGGTTTCATTTCTCTTGTAAACTTGTACTTTCTTAAAAAAAAAAAAAAAAAAGAAAGAAAGAAAGAAAAGAAATGCTCTCTTGACACAGCAAGCCACTACATTTCCGGAATTGAACAGATGAAAATCCATATTATTCTTTGATTGTGTGTTTAGTTATTAGCAGGCTCATTTTTTTTTTTTTTTTTTTTTTGTTACTCGCATGAGTCCAACCAAGAGAAAATGAGGAGACAGAGAGGGACACTGAGGGCGTTGGCCGGATATGTCGATTCCACTAAAGTTATTTTTAGTTTTAGACGGAAACGGAAGTCTATTTCCCCAGACGTCCGCATGATACCTTTCACCCGTTGATCAGGGAATTTTTAAAGGACGGTCTGCGTGGAAATACGTTTTGTCAGTAGAAGCGCTATAAAGAACCACAACCTATCTAGAATAAAAACGCTGGGTGAAAGAAATATCAAAGTTTTTCCCCTGAGCATTTGAATCAAAGAAATCAGCGATGACAACAAGAAAGAATTTATTTGCTTTCATTTGTATAACAACATGCAGACAAGTATCGTGTTGTTCGATATTGAAAACATATATAACATGGAATACTGTTTCAAGCTGTAGCGATCCTGATACCTCTAAACGCATCGACGAATGAAATCTTAGCCCACCGAAGAAAACTATTTTGGTTCCCACGGCAAAACTATTTTTGAACCCAGCGACAAAATTACTCTCAACCCAGCGACAGGAGAATATAATTCTGGCCGAGCTGGAAAACAATTCGGAGGGTAGCTAAAATATTTTGAATCCAGCAACCAAAAACACTCAGAGCCTACCGATTAGCGACAGAAATCAACTTGAATACTATACCACAACGAAGCAAGTCCCAACCATGCGACAACAGTCTATTTGAACCTCAACAGCGCGGATAAAACAACTCGGAGTGTAGCGATCAGCCTAGAAAATAACTCAACAAAACAACAGCTCAGAGCGAAGTGATCAGCGACAGAAATAATGTTGAATAGCGGTACAATGACAAATTGAAAATAGCTGGCAGTCAAGCGACCTGCGACAGAAATAACTTGGAATCCAGCAACAAAACAACCGAAGTGGGACGACCAGTGACAGAAATAATTTTGAATACAACAACAAATACCTTGGAGTAGCGCTCAGCGAGAGAAATAATTTTGAATGCCGGCACAGCGATTAAACAACTAGAAGCATGGCGATCATGGGAATGTAGCAACAGAACTATTTGTAAATACTGATACAGCGACAAAACAACTCTTGTACCTCGGAGCGAAGCGATAAGCGAAAGAAACCCGGGAAGAAATAATTTTGAATTCACAGAGAAACAGAACAACTCACAGCGCGGTAGTGATCAGCGACAGAAACAATTTTTCTGTTCAACGACAAAATAACTCACATTCAAGCGACAAAAAATGGTTTTGAACCAGCAACTAAAGTACACTGAACTGAGCGAAAGGGATAACTTCTTCTGACTACCTTTCCAACAGAGGAAACGAGAAAAAACGGAGGTGTCATCTTCGCTTGATCATGTTCATGCCACGTTTTCTCCACCTTCGGTTAATTTGCACTGATGTAAGCTTTCTCTCTTCAGTGTGAGGAGGAAATCTCATCGTCATTGCCAACATCAATGTCGAAGTCCATCGGCTTGTAAACTCCATTTGAAAAAGCCACAGTGCATAGTCCATAACAGCAGCCACGACCTTTATAACATGTTCCGCCGGAACGTTTTGTTGTTTTTGTTGACCACTCAGAACTGCGTTTCCGCCCGTCGTACACGTGCCATTTTATTCCCAAGGAGATGTAAAAATATATCTCCCACTTTGATTTATCCCGCCAGAAATACCAACTGTCTCTAATGTACCCGTAAAAGGCGCTTCTATCGACAAAGCGTATTTCCCCGTGGACCGCCGTTTCTTAATTGCCTGATCACCTAAAGAAATACTGGTATCATACGGACGTAAAAGGAAATGCACTCCCGCTGTTTTCGGCAACCCCAAAATAACTTTAGTGGAATTGACATATCCCAAGGCCTGGACTGGGAGCCTCCCTCTCTGTCCCTCATTTTCTCTTGGTCCAACTTGATTGTGTTTTTCTAATTAATTCATATTAACGTGCGCGTGAATGATAATTGTAGAACCTCCAGTGAATCATGGCCCAGGACTATAGTGGACTGAAATTGCTACGCTAGATGTTCTCTCCGTTGGACCACTCCTGTGATGAAATATGACTGCTTGTAATCCGGCATTACTAGAATCTGTGAATCGCGTGTGATAGTTTGTTCCGTCTCCACACAAGACTGAACATGCAAAAGACACATAAAACGGCAGACGAATTAAATAATCAATCGTATGGAAATGTACAGTTTCTGGCATAAGACAAGCCAGTTTCGTTGTTTGGCTACAAAAAACTCTCGGTAAAGTCACACAGAAAACACGCTTTTACTTCTTAGTGGACTGCATGTTTGGCGAGGTTAGAAACATCGAAGGAAAAGGACGAGAACGGTCGACAAACACGAGAACAATATCAGCAGATGTCCCCAGGCAATGCTAATGAGCGGTAATGACTGCTTTAACTGATACGTACTGGCGCATGATTAACTGTTATGGCACAGTGGCAGTGCACATTTTACTGAGGCTCTGAAGAAAACCAATTCTCCATCGACATTTTAGCTTAAACGCAAAAGAATAAAAAAAACGTTACACTTCAATTCAGACTTAAATTTAAATTCCGTCGGGCAAAAAAAAAACATTGATTCGATATACTACAACCACTGGTATTGAACTGCGTATTGCGAGAGTGGAGTTCGCGTGGTTTATAATTTCTGTGTTAGTGTAGATTCCACAGAGCATATCAGTGTATAGAGGCGTGAGATATTGGTATCATTTCATCCATTGATGAAACCGTCGGGATGCTTACCTCATGCTTACCGAGAATTCCACCTAGGATGTTATGTAACCAGTTGGGTTTGATTTCAGCTGGACATGATGCAAGAGATTGTTAAAATTTCTTTTGTGAGTTACGGTTGTAAACATATCAGGTTTTGAGTATGCGCAGTAGGACGAGACAGAATATACACGTGTGCTTGTACTCGTTAGCTGGGATAAAAAGTTATCTTTCTGATCTTTGCCATAACATTACATGGTGTCAGAAGTGGGATCGTGAAGTAACCAAACATACCATTTAGCTCGATACACTGGAGAAGGTGGAAGAGTGAAGTAATTTCCGAACGACACGTGTACGATCGATTCAAGAAAACAGCATGGCCGCCAGCGCCTTATTCATTGACAAGAGTCCAACCATGGACTGGAGCACGGATGAAAACCTATACTCACGCTTCAAAATGTGGAAACAACGCTGTGAACTGCTCTTTACGGGCCCGATGGCCAAAATTGACGAAGAAATTCAGTGTAAGCACCTGCTTTACTGGGCCGGTGAGCACGGCTTGGAGCTGTTCAACAGCTGGGGCCTCTCGGCAGACGAACAAAAGAAACTGGAAAACTACTGGAAGAAATTCGAAAACTACGTGAAACCTCACTCAAACGAGCTGATCGCCGCCTGGGAGCTACACAATCTTCGACAAGGTGCACTATCGTTAGAAGAATTTATTGCAAAGCTTAGAATCCTTGTCAAAGAAGCCAACTATCCATCGGAACATCATGATCGATTCTTGAGAGACTTCCTTGTACTCGGCATGAATTCAGACCATGTCAGAAAGGAGTGTTTCAAAGAAGGAAATGCTCTGACATTTAGTAAAGCTAGAGAAATGGCAAAAGCAGACGAATCAGCAGACAAGCAGCTTCAGCTAATGAACCCAGTAGTGTCAGCAGTACACCCTGTTAGCTCAACCAGGAGAAACCAATTCCGAAGCGACCAGCTGAACCCAGTAGCCGGTGGATCAAGGCAAAACCCAAAAGGCAACAAGTCAGGAAAAACGCAGCTCTGCAGGAATTGTGGTTGGGGCCCTCACTGTCATGAACAGTGCCCAGCAAGAAATGCAACGTGTCATTACTGCCAAAAGGTGGGACACCTTGCCAAGGTATGCTTTTCAAAACTTAAAAAGAAGGATGTGCATGAGATAGAAGCTACTAGTAATAACAATGCCATACCTGAGTCAGAGCCTACCCAATCATTAGATGATTATGTGTTCCTGGGCCCAATTGAAGCAACACCCCTGGCCATGAGTGTAAACGTTGTATCCTGTAGAGAAAAGGCTCTGCTAGAAGTCTTCTTGGCACTGAAGCCAGAAGGAAAACAAATGAATGCACTCTGTAAGATAGACTCAGGTGCTGAAACAAACATTATACCCAAGTCCCTATACAAGCAACTAAGCCCTGAGACACTAAGCTTACAACAACCTACAGTGAAGTTAACTGCTTATGGTGGAGCCGAGATCCCAAATCTTGGATCTTGCCAAATATATGTGAAGGGTCCTAACAATTCCAACCCCAGAGTTATCCAAGCAGAAGTTGTTGACGTTGATGGCCCTGCCATAATTGGTAACATGTCTGCACAAGATCTGAACCTCCTAAAGCTCAACTGGCCAGTCACAGCCAGCACAAATGCAACCACCCAGAATGTTGTACAAATTGTACAAATTGTTGCCCAATGCAAATACTGTCAAACTATTTGACATCAGAGGCAAACAAGCAATCACTGAAGTACCAGTCCTAGCCTATTACGACCCAGAAAAGGAGAACCTAATCCAGTCTGATGCAAGCCTTAAAGGCATTGGATGTGTGTTGACGCAAGAGGGCAAACCAGTGTGCTATGCCAGTCGATTACTAACTGAAACTGAGTCTCGATACAGCAACATAGAGCGAGAGTTACTCGCTGCCTGTTGGTCGCTTGAAAAGCTTAACCATTACGTATTTGGTAAGAAGGTGGTCATCGAAACTGACCACAAGCCGCTCGAAAGCATCTGGAAGAAGAGCATATCGAGCGCACCACGACGCCTTCAGAGGCTCCTACTTAAAATGGCCAAATACAACGTGGAGATCAGGTACATTCAAGGAAAAAGCAACGTGATAGCAGACGCCCTTTCCAGGATTAGCCACATGGAGCCCCCTGCAGAAGACAACGAAGTCCCCGTGGTGGAACTGGACACAATCTCTCGAACACTGCCAGCCAGCCCTGCCAAACTAGATGAAGTACGAGAGTACACTGATCAAGACGTTGTACTCAGTCACTTAAAAGATGTCGTGCATCATGGATGGCCAGAATATCCAAATGAGTGCCCACAAGACCTGAAAGAGTTCTGGAACTTCAGAGAGGACCTGAGTGTTGAAAATGGCCTCATTCTCAAGGGACACAAACTCGTAATTCCCAGTAAGCTACGCCCACAGATGTTACAAATCATACACCAAGGACATATGGGAACAGAGAAGTGTCTCCTGAGAGCAAGGGACAGCCTGTTTTGGCCAGGCATATCAAGGGACATCAAACAGATGACAGAGAACTGTCCGACATGCGCACAGTTTTCCAAACAGCAACCAAAAGAAACATTGCATCCACACAATGTACCCAGTTATCCATGGCAGAGGCTTGGATGCGATCTGTTCGACTATGGAGGTGCTCAATACTTACTAGTCGCAGACTATTACAGCAAATACCCCATCGTTAGAAAGTTGAGCTCAACGACATCTGCTGCAATAATCAACCACCTCAAATCAATCTTTGCAGATCATGGTATACCAGAATCCCTGGTATCTGACAACGGCCCTCAATACAGCAGCAAGGAATTTGCAGCGTTCTGTGACCAATGGGGTATCAATCACATTACTAGCTCACCAGTGTATCCAAAGAGCAATGGATTCATAGAAAGGATGGTACAAACCGTAAAGAACCTTCTAAGGAAGTCCGAGGCTGCAGGACAGGACCCGTATCTTGCGCTCTTGTCATACCGGGCCACGCCTGTTGATAGCAACTTACCATCACCAGCCAAGTTACTGAACAATAGAGAATATCGCACACAACTACCCAGCAGTGGACGACTCCAACGGTCACAAACAAAAGAATGCCACCAAGATCAGCTGCAGCACCGCCAAGATGTTCAGAAACAGCAGCATGATGGCAAGTCCACACGTGAGCTACAAAAGCTAGTACCAGGCCAACCAGTATCGGTGTTTCAACCAAAAACCAAGACCTGGACTCCGGCAACACTGAAAGAGCAAATGAACCAGCCAAGATCCTACATTGTAGAGACAAACAGTGGTTCTGAACTAAGGCGCAACAGAATACAGTTAAAACCGTCAGGCCAAGTAGCACCAAGCCTTGAAGGTCAACTGCTCTCTAGCCAAGACAATCCACCACAGCCCAGTGCACCTACATTTACATCTCACCAAGTCCCGTCACCAGGATTACCCCAGACACCCCAGAAACCAGCTACAGTTGGTGAGGGAAGTGCCGACCAACATCTGACAACCAGAAGTGGTCGTGTTGTAAAGAAGCCATTAAGGCTGGACCTTTAAACTTTGTTAATCAGAACAACTCGGCTTAGCCGTCTGAGAATTTTGTTGCGTTGGATTCAATTTGAACAATACTTGCGTTATTTAGGTTCCAATTTAGAGACCAAGTTTGTTTCTTTCACCCGACAAAGTTTTTAGGGTGGAGATGTAAACATATCAGGTTTTGAGCATGCGCAGTAGGACGAGACAGAATATACACGTGTGCTTGTTCTCGTTAGCTGGGATAAAAAGTTATCTTTCTGATCTTTGCCATAACATTACAACGGTCACTTCGTTCGGGGTTTACTGCTGGCAATAATACGAAATGCTTCATGAAATACATCATTTAGAAGAAATTTGCTTGTAGTCCTTCTCTTGAGTATTTCACATTATTTCGCATTACTTAAAACGTATTGACTCTTTCTACACCAAACTTGGCAGATGAGCAGGAGACCTATTGCCAATTATATCTACGTGAAAAATGTCAGTAAATGTCAAAGTTGTGACGTCACAGTGATGACGTCATGTTTTTTGCCACTTTTGAAGTTTTTAATATGCATATTTTTTACAATGTGTTCGAAAGAGCACATCAAGGGGAGTAGAAAACTGAAAAAATTTTGTCCATATCACAAAAATTAAATGAAATATGGCATTTTTAAATATGAAAAATAACTCTGCAAAATATGGGGTCTCCCCTTGAGAAAAATCCCCAAATTGGAGCGGTAATTTTGTTCTAGCAAATGCAGCTATGTAGCACATCTGATGTGCCACATGACTAAAGCAAAAATAAAGAAGAAAATCGGAATAAAAAATTATCTCTCTAGTGTTATTGCGTTAAAATTAGTTTTGTTACGTCATAACCTGTGACGTAACCCGTTCTTTTACTGTTAATACCATCCTAACAAAGCCGAAAATCAAATTTCTAAAACCATATGAGTTTTGACAACATCAAGCTTTCTATTTTTCTAGATTATTAGCCTTCCTAGAATAAAACTGAAAAAAATAAACCAGAGAGACTGACTTAAGAAGGACAGTATGGTTAAGCAAATTCCGGGGGGGACAACAAAAAAATATTTAACTTACCATATCTCGAAAAATAATCATCATAGCAAAAAACGGTTTCCGACATTTTACTCCTCAAGTCAAGGCCGTTCAAATGACAAAATCTTTTTCATCAGATTTTACAAAACATTATAGCACGTTTTGGTCACGTAATCAATTATGACGTCATAATCTCACATTTTGTCACAACTGCCAAATTAAAATAAACTGGAGAACAAAGAAAGCTCATCTGCCAAACTTGGTTCAGAAATATATAAACAAAGCAAATATAGCCTTCATGAAACATTAGGGGGGTGGTTTGGCCGCTACGTGGGACGCACACGGCATAAAAATCTTGAACCAGTATTTAGATTATTGGTTCAGGCTCCATCCACACAACGCCGCCGAAAATTGAAAACGGTGTTCTCACTCTAAAAAAAGCATCAAATGTTTTTCGTCCACACTAGGCACGAAAATTTGAAAGCGCAACAATCACCGTTCATTTTGGATTTGTGTTTGAAGAAAACTCGGGCAAGGAAATCACACGAATATCGAATTTCGAAAAGCTCCGTTTTCTTGACGGATTAGTGCGGACGGTACGCCTAACCGTAGAAATAAAGCTGCTTTCCCCGGAATAGCGGGAACGAGGCTTGGACAGTCGAAAAGTTGGCATGACTAAGTTTTTGGCATGAGCATTAAGGGCCTTTTTCGCTCTTTTCCTGAACCATGATATGTAGCTGAGCAATCACAGACTATCGTTAGGCTAAGGAGAATGGGTGATGCTGAAATTTCGCGGAAGATACATTTGCATCAACGGAGTCACACACTAAATGTATTAGAACTCTTTATTCCATGGTATTTACTGTTTGTGACAAAGAATTCATCCTGATCACGGGCACATGCAATCTACTCCCATCTAATTCGTTCATAAACAGACTAGAGGAATTGAGTGCTGCATGGGAACATACAGAAACTCTAGTGAAAAATAACACATTAACATAAGGTGCGTGTAAAAATGTTATCCAACTGCGTGTGAATGGCAAATAGTCTAATACATGACGTGATTACTGCATTCCTATGGCCTCATCATTGATGCCAATTACTTATTTACCGATTAAAAAATTCAGTGGATGATATGCAGGGTGCTCGATAACGTAGCTCTTCTGGTAGAATTCTTACAATAAATTACCTGGAAGCTTAAACTACAGACGTTTTTCAGGGGCGGACGTCAACCGGAAGCCCATTACTATCTTCTTTAGCGCGTATTATCGACTTTTCGCTGGAAACGTCCAGTTCTTCATGAGAAAAAAAGAGCTTTCCAAGTCATTTATGAGGGTGAATGCTGACCAAAAGAGACAACATAACCCTTGGTTGCTGTTTGTGCTCTAAAAACCTCTGTGTTTCATTTCACTAACATCAGCTGTTAAAATTCAGGAAGGTACATCACACGTACAAAAACGCCAAGCATATGTATTTCCCTCCCCTTTAGGAGAAATTTAAGCACGTCCGTGAGATTACTTCTTGACTAAGCTTCAATTGCGTTTTGAGTCTGAACAAGACGAGCAAAGAATCCATTCTTGTGTTGAAGCAAGATTTCAGGTTTGTCAAACTCAACCACTCGGCCCTGCTCCATAACCAACACTTTATCATAGTCCATGATGGTGTTCAAGCGATGAGCGATGGTTACTACTGTGGAATCTTTAAATCTGTTGCGTATAACTTCTTGAATCAGTCTGTCTGTCTTGAAATCCACATTAGCAGTGGCTTCGTCCAGAATGATGATCTTGCTTCTTTGTAACAGCGCCCGCGCTAAACAAACTAATTGGCGCTCTCCGACACTGAAGTTGCTCCCGGACTCTCTCAACTTGTAATCAAGCTGGTCAGGAAATTGTTGTACCAGGGTCTTCAGCTGCACATCTTCCAATGCACGCCACAAATCATGATCATGATACAAAGAGAAAGGGTCTAGGTTCTTCCTGAGGCTGCCGCTGAAGAGGACAGGATCCTGGGTTATTACGGCCATGGACCTGCGAGACGCCTGAAGATTGAGATCCTTGATGTTCACACCATCTATAATGACCTGGATATAGTGAATGAAGAATCGTGTCGAATTGTCAATCACTCCGGAAGATATTGCTCTACCACGCAATAACTAATTAGAGTGAATATAATAATATAAAAGATGACATATTTGAACTGCGTAGAAAGATATGATTGATCATCGCAGTAATGCACACAACTTGAGCAGTTGTGAAATTAAGGCCTGAAAAAAATTCAGGCTTAAATGGGAATTGAACCCACGACCTCCGTGATACCGGTGCACTGCTCTACCAACTGAGCTATCAAGCCAACTGGGAGCTGGTAACATTGTGAGTTTTTTATATACCCGTAAATTGAGGCTGGAGTCTTTAATTTGTACAACTGTTTAAGTTGTGTGTGTTGTTGCGATGATCAATCATATCTTCATAAAATAAGTACGAGATGACAACATAGGAACGGTCTCCAAATCAGTTGCTTATTGATTCACTCATTGATCACTTCTTCTTCTCCCAAGATCTTTATTGGTATTTTCTAAACACTGCGGCTCAGTGAAACTAAAACTCATGTTTCATCCGCTAAAAATCACAGAACTAAAACTCGAAGTAACTATCAGTACCTCTCCTTCAGGTTCTGGCATTCGGAACAAAGCCGTCACTAAAGATGATTTCCCAGCACCAGTGCGACCAGCAACACCAACCTTCTCCTTATCAGCGATACAGACGCTTATGTTGTTCAAAATTGCCGGTGCTCCTTTCAAATAGCTCAACGACAAGTCACGTAAAGTCAAGCTGCCCGTTGTCGGCCACTCTTTAGGTGGAAGGGTTTCAGTGCCGTACCCAGGCTCTGGCTCAATTTCGGTGTACGTGAACACCCTCTCTACTGAGGTCATGTGATTTTCTGTTTCCGAAGCCATACGGATGCCATATTGTGAGGCATCTAAAGTCTCGGCTGCAAAACTGAGCGACATACCTGCCAAAGCTAGAAACAAAATGAATAATGTCTTCTTTCATATTACAATAAATCCTAAGAATGTCTGCTATCCACGTTCAACTAGTGGAGATGGAAATGAAGAAAGCGACGCTAAGTTTTATGATAACTTCAAATTTGTTTCTCGCTTACACATGTGGAGTAAGATGACTAGGGGTGTTGCTGTTCTTCTTGGGATTCCAGTCGACGAAAACATCACATTCTGTCACCAATATTATTAGATGGCACCTAAACGAGGTTCATGCATATCGGATACCCCCTCTAAAACAATTTGATGGCCAGTTAATCTTTATTTACACAATTAAAACATTAAATACGACACCAGGGTCGTCTTGAAATCTGTGCAATTAAAGGAATAGTTTCACGGTCACGTGAAAACATAGTACACTGAAAATTCGCTGAATGAAATGAAATTTCGAAGTAAGGAAAATTCGTGGAGAAATTTCATTGTCAGTCGGTTAAATCTAAGCGAAAGTTGGAAGCAACGAAAGTTCGAACAGACTATTTAACATTTCCTTACGTTTCAAGATACATGTAAATCCATCTTACATCTTACGTTTTGTGCACTGACGCTGGTTGGTGCATGCGTAAATGGTGGCCAAGGCAATTGATTCAGTCTGTCATATGATGAACTTACCAGGATTTTGTGTTGCTAACGAAGCTCCAGCTGACACGGAAATCACAAGAAAGTTACTCAAAAGGTCTCCTCGAAACGCAAGCCAACGTGTAGCGGCCTTCAATAAAAACAGAGCTGCTGTGTTTTTGTCTTGATATCTCCAAGGAAATGAAAAACAAGAGGCTTAGTGTTATTGGGTTCACTTCGAGTTTTCACGTTAACGTTACAATGGTGTTATATATCTACCCCTGAACCATAAAATATAAGCCTTACCTCCTTATAGGCTACCTCAAAGTGGTCAGCTCACAACGTCATTTAATTTAGACATGTGAGAATATAAGGACACTTACTTGTAAAATTTTTGAAGAAAATCGTTCTCCATCTCTAATGATCGAATTACTTCCAATCCTGCCACAGTGTCAGCAATGAGGGAATACACTGGACTGCATGTTATCGCCTCAAGTCGCCTGATCTCCCGAGCGGATATCAAATAATATTTGGCGAGGTAAATAAACAGCACTGTCAACGGAGCACAAGTGATAAAAAGCCAAACATTTACTACTGCTGAAAGTATGGCAGCAGTGAAAAAGTACAGGCACAACTGAATTGCAAACAGAAACTGTCCTGGAAGGATATCGTCCATGCAACCAACATCTTTGGAGAATCGGTTTAAGATACGACCAACTGGATTCGTGTCAAAGAATAGGACTGGTGCATTCATAACTGCTTTTGTCATCTGGTCATGAAGGTTTTCTGAAGCTTTTAGAGCAGCGAGGTAGAAACAGAAGGAGGAAATTGTCGTAAGAAGTAAGGAGCCCGTAACAATGGATCCGTACACCAAAAGCGTTGGGTAGCTCTTCTGTTGATTGAATGGCATCTCAGTCATCCGTGATAGCCACCAAGAAGGCGCAATCAAGAACACTGAAGAAGGAAAAGCCACAATACATTTGGGTTATTGACCAAGCTTATTTCCCTAATATCCTTATACTAATATCTATTTAAGAGGACTTCGTTACTCATTATGCGACATTTGCATACCCTTGAAATACCAAAAAATCGTGCACTAAAAATGACTACCTACCCTGACCAATAGCGAAGAAAATGATGAGACTAATTATCAGAATCTTTGGGAGTGTAGCTCTAAAGTACTTCCAGTACAGCCACCACTTAACGCTTCCAACCATTCTCTCCTCTTCTTCATCTTTCAGATCCATCCTGTCACGATGTTCTATAGCGGAATTCATTGATTCGGAAGCCTCATCACTAAAAACTGAAACATCCTCTCTATTTTTATCCTCGCCATCGAAATCTTGCTGTTGTTGAGGAAGAAAACAGGACGCCGCTTGTCTGTATTGCTCTATTCCACTGTAGGTTCCATGACAAACAACGGAGCCATTCCGAAGAATGACAACGCTGTCTGTTTCTTTCAGAAACTGTAACTGATGAGTGACCAGAATACGCATGCGCCCGTCTAAGAACTCTTTGATGCATCTATCAAACAAATGTCTACCAACTTTGGCATCCACTGCACTGAGTGGATCATCCAATAGGTAGATGTCTGCATCTGAGTAGATTGCGCGTGCCAGACTGACACGTGCTCGCTGACCACCACTTAGGATCACTCCACGTTGTCCAATCTCAGTTAGATCACGTTTCGTAAAGCTTGCGATATCTTTCTCCAAGTCACAAACTTTGATAACCTTATTGTACTTTTGCTCATGGAACTCTTTGCCAAAAACGATGTTGTCTCGCACAGTACCAGAATAGACCCATGGCGTTTGGGAGACAAAAGCCATTTTTCCAATAAAAGACATTTTACCAGAGGAGATTGGGATTTCACCCAAGATGGTCATCAGCAATGATGTTTTGCCGCTTCCAACTGACCCTGTTATGCCCACAAGTTGCCCATTAGTAGCATTCAATGATACATTATCTAAAGTAGGACGTTCTGACGTATGGCTCCAAAAACATGTAACATTCTCAATAAAAATCTGTGGCTTGATGTCCTGACATGTTTGTTCAAGTTTCCTAGCACTGAGCAGAGCCGGTTTTCCATTTTGAAAGCTCTCGATTCTAGTAAATTGGGGTTTATACTTTCTAGTTTTGAATTTTTGGTGATACACTTTGCGTGTTAAAATGTATCTTTTTTCAATCAGTCGCTGCATCCTACTGCATGCAGTTCTTGCATCTGCAATACGGCGAAGTGACTCTGCTATGTAGATTGTGACTACCAGTTTTAGGTTACCTAAGAGGGTCATCAATGTGAAGACTTTAAAGGACGTGAGTGAATTTTCCGTGAATAGCAGAGTGGTGACTGAAACGAGTCCCGCCATGGCAGAGCTGGTGAAGAACAGCGCGTAGATACTCGAGACAATGAATCCTCGGGTACGAATCAGTGAGATTTCACTTCTGCCAAAAAGAAATTGAAACACCTAGAGTTAATATGATTTAAAAACTTTAATAAATGGTCTCTAAAAGAGAAAACGGGGCTTTATTGAGGAATATTTTCCTGTACATGAAGTCTCTATTTTCATTTCTTTGAAGTCGTATTAATTTATTATGATTCAGTTTAATACCCAAAGCTCTAATCTACTTCTGATAGCTCAATGGAGGGCGCTAGAGGAATTCATAAGGGACAGAACGCTTATTTCTCTGTTACCAGAAACAGCTGAATAAAAACCAAGATACTAGAGGTGTAACAATAGGGGCTCTGATAGTCATAATGCTCAATATTGCCTTCAGATGAGAAAGAAGACTATTATTCTTTCTGCCAATCAGTTTAATCTATTTCAACGTGTTAAGTGCTACATTCGCTACGAGGAACACTTATTCGATCGCTTATTGGAATGAGGGTACTACGGTTCATTAAAAGATAATGGATTTGTATATTATACAACCCCACTGTGTGACAGTCGTGGCTTGGCTTTACACTGAAACGTTTTGTTGAAATGGCACAGTTCTCGGCCAGCAACAGGAGGGAGGGGACGTATCCAGGCAAATCAGTGGTTTAGTCATAACTGCCAGTGTGACGTCACGTGAAACATGAATTGCAAATGAAATTGCGCCAAGAAAAGGTAAACAATTTAGACTATGTGGACGTTTCGGGCCTGGCCCATCTCCTGATGAAGGGGGGGACTCTTGTATGAAAAGGTCGGGAATGCTATCGTCTTTCCTAAGGGTGTAAATCATAGATTTTGGTCTAGCTTGGCGTGTTTAGGACAAAACACCAGTATTTTTAGCTATCTTTAAGGGTGCACTTGAAAAAATAACAATTAAATGCTCTCATTTCCGTTTTCCCTCGTTGTCTCGGGTCCAATCTAGTAGCCAGGGCTCCTTTCCTGAACAGACTGGTCTAGGGGTTTACTGACGAGCAGTCTCCGACCTTTTCATTTAGGAGTCCACCACCGGGGTCCTTTTTCAGTGCTACGTGTTGACGAGAGGCTACACGTGGGATTGTGGCCGAACTGATAAACAAACCTTCTTATCTGTGCAACCAGATCTGCGAAGGTCCATTCCCAGGCGTACATCTTAACCACGCGGATTCCTGTAATGATCTCTTTCATTATCTCCAATCGTTTGTCGGTCACTGCAGCTGATTGGTGGCGTACCTTGCCAGCCTTATGAGCTGCAAATGATCCATACGCAATAACAAGAAGAAAGAAAGAAGCTCCTATTAAGGCTTGCCATGCGACTAAGTACCACACAAGCACCATGGAGGCAATAATGTCCAGTGGAACAAGGAAAAAATTGTACACGGCTACACCCATTTGCTCAATAGTTTGAGCATCGTTGGAAACAAGATTAATAGTGCTTTCTGAGATAGTGCCTTCCAAAGTACATCTATTTAGATTAAGGATCTAGAGGGGAAGAAAAAAATAATAAATGTTTTTTTCAATATATTGAGAGCTCCAGGAAATGATTCCAGCGTAACTAAAAAGAAATTGTTTCCAAATGGTGAAAACGCTTGTTAAAAAAGTAGTCTGCATGGGGCGTATTAAAGTGAATGTTGTCGGCGTTCTTTTCTAAAACGTTAATAATTTATAGTTACAGAAATATAAAACTCTTGGGTATATCAAAAGATCAAGACTTTCTCAAAAAGTCTTTCGTGGTTTTAAGGGCGCGTCGGAGCAGAAAACTTTCATCAAATGCAACGCGTCACACTACAGGCAAGAAACGCAAAACGTGTGACCGCAAACAGACTATGGCCAGGTGAACTGACGCTAAGCTTTCTTTTCACCATGATCGATTGTTTGCAAAACGAACAGGCAGAGTGCACGAGGAAACAAGTGAAAGGTCTTTAGCTTTGGGTAGCCCAAACTACCCCATTCTGAGCTCGGACTACGATGTATACATGTATAAGAAGTGAAGGAATGACTAGGAAACTCGATGATTTCGGTCGCTTTACCCAATGCATTGTGTTTTGTATTGGTACTCGTATCGAAGAATGAATATAATTTATTAAACGTTTTGTCGTAGTTTCTTAGTACCGTGTATGAAGTTTACTTTGAAATAACGTCTAACTTGTGTTGGACGCTGTGGACAACGTCGAAATGCTCACTAATGAGTCGAAAAAGAAAATTGTTCAACTCGCTTGTTGAAAGAAAAGAGGATTTACAACTAATCCCACCAGAGACTCGACAGTCAAAGAAATTCGGGCTATAATGACTTCACCTCATGCGGTCCTCTGCAAGAGAATGAAGTCGAGCCTCTTTCTCTCTCTCTCTTCGCACTCGGAACATTTTTTCGCTGACACAGTTTTTCTCGTTTTGAGCTTAGCTTTTGAAGCTGGATATCAGAAGTTGAGAAAAATTACCAAATTGTCCAAACATGTACAAAGGATTACCATTCCCTTTGATGAACAATTTCAAAAGAAGTGGACAGCACTTGCCTTTTTGTACACTAGTCCAATCGTCGCTACTTTCAGTTTGGTTGATATAATTTCCGCCTTGAATGACCCATGATTTGACCATAAAGTTATTGTAAAGACAACGACAGAAATACCAATGACAAACGGTAGCGTTGCCTCGTAACTGATCTCTGAGGAAGTAGAAATGCTTTTCAAGAAAAACCACACAATCAAAGGAAATATATTAAATGCTATAGCATAAAGCATCCTGAGGAACGCTACAATGACATAGTCTCTGCAGGGAATAACTCTCATCATGGCCCGCCACAGGCAAGGCTTTGTTCGGTTCTGTTCAGACGCTCTTTCTTCTGCCAGCCATTCCCTCTCCAAGTCAGCCACCAACCTTTCTGCTTGAAGGGAAGTTTCTACTGTAAACAAGTGTTTCTCTTCTAATGGTTGCTTGCTCCCCAGTCTAAGAACATTGTTTATCCAGGAAAAAGTCAACAACGAGAGGAAACCTGCCTCGTGTCTTGGATTCCGAACGGAGGTATCTTCCATTGGTGGAAACCTACCGGACGTAGATACAAAGAAAGTTACACACACTGTACAATTCCTGTTGCAATTGTCTTTAACCCCTGCATTCAATGCTTCAAGTCAGGTAGACATGGTAGAAGACAAGGAAAAACAAACAAAGTTTCAAACGCAAAATCCTGTTGTACTCCTCTTTGATCGAATCTCTACGTGCAGATTGTTTATTGGTTCAAATGGACCAGAGGGATAAATAGTCCTCACTCTGTTTTGCTCATTGAAGTCGCATCACTTTAAAGAGAAAGAAGGCTTTTGCTAGTTTGATCGGTGTAGGTTTTCATTTGAGCCATGAAAACTGATTGACTTGGCGCATGACAATTTGAGTTTAATGAGAGAAAGAAGGATTTTATTAGTTTGACCGGTGTTTTGGTTTTCCCTAGAGTCTGCAGGCTCGATTTGTTCTCCTGCGGATATGTTCTGTGAATATGAAACAATGTTTTGGTTCGATCTTCTTCCTTTTAGTCATTTTCAATCCATTCTTTGATGCAAAAACGATGACGATCCTTTTAAAAACCGGCTTGATATGAATCTCCACTTTTTCACGGATCTATCGAAATTTTCTAAATTTCTAACTGGAACTCATGTTTCATCAGACACCAACACGTTCTGGTCTCTAGAACTCTTTTTGCCCCTTAACCGGCGCGGTCTAGACGCAGGGAAAACGTCAGAAAAGGTGACTGCAGAAACATGATTTGATTGGTTGATTCTTAGACTAAGATTGTTACCAAATTCCTCGCTTGTTCCTTACTGGTTGATTTCTCCCTGAAATCGTTCGATTAAAATTCACGAAGTTTAAAAGTGGCTTACAGCGAGAACTGTTCAGTGAAGTCCTCTAGTAAATTTAAAAGGAAAAACATGAATTCCGCTTTGGCCAAAACTGAAGGCTTCACTCTGTAGATGCTCTAATCGACCAGTTTAATCTAAAAATCAACCACAGCATAATTTCGGGAAAGAGGCCAGCAATTAATTAGTGAAAATCTTTTCAAAGAATCTAGCCTGAATCAAATCGATCATATATCTCTAGAGTCGCCTTTTTGAACAAATTAACACCAACATTGAGTCATTGTCGTGAGTACTTTTCCACCGATTCCAAACAATATTCAACCGGATAAGGACTGAGCTATCTACGTGTCTGTCGCGACTGGAAATAATCAACTAATGCAATCAAAATATAGCTTTTCCCACGGTTAACATCCGGAAAGCCAAGGCGCTTCAAAGTCGTGTTCGTTTTAAAACAAATAAATTAAACAAGGACAATTCCATCAGATTCAGATTTCGATAAATGCCACCGTCGAGGCGTTTAAATTCACCTAAATCCAACGCTGCGAACCCAATTGAATACTTACAGCTTCCAAATTACAGTGTAAATGTCCACAAAAACCCGCACTTGAACGAAACGAAGACCCGCACTCGAAAGAAATGTACAGCACATGGTTTGGCGATGATGTCATTCGTTTCGCCCCTGCTACAGGGCGGCCAAATCGGTGTCGCAACTTCGGACGAAGGTCCACCGTCGCATCAAACTGACTCAAGTCTGCATTAGGACTGCGTTCTACGAACGCAATTACTGTAATGTATTTTTTATATAACGGGACTCGTGATTGGCTCAAAATTGAGTGGCGTGACCAGACATGCATGAAGCTCGAAGTCGTCGCTAAAAATAAAGACAACAAAATATGCCTTTGATTTATGAGAAACGGGACTGTATAAGCGAGTTTCTTTGGCGCAAATTCATTTTTCGCTTTTTCTTCGTGATAATAGCCCAGCTTATGACATTTCCCTTTAACAAGTCGAATTAACTGGGAGAAAACCTGTCTAAACGCAAACACTGAACATTGAGTTTGAATTTGCTTCCCTAAATATTGCTATAACAGCGAAATGTTAGTCACAACTTTTCTATTTGGACAGAGTTCTTGAATTCAGAACACATGATGTCGCGTCGAAAATTGTTACTACCGGCTTCCCGAATTAAGTTCGACGCAAGTACGCCGTCTGATCCAGCCGTCGCTCCATAGTCGCTCTGAAGTTGGTTCGGCACATGAGTGAAGCGGCGTTTGGACCGGGCCTAGAGTGTCTGCGACGCAGGCTAGTAAGGCGAGACAAAATACAAACAACGAGTAAAAATATAAAGCGATTCTACACACCAAAGCATCTAATAAGAGTTTTATTATCCAACTCTAGTCAATAAGTCGTAGTATTTCTTATTGTAGTCAATAAATCTTATGCTGTAGTCAATAAATTTATCAATGAAAGAGGGAGAGTATCTGGAGTGTGACAGTTCCACTGTACAAATAACTGTACAATATCGCTGTATATTTGTACTGTTATTTGGACGGTATTCGCTGCAGTTAGACAATAAATATCGCCAGGCAATGCTTATGAGCGGTAATGACTGCTTTAACTACATTGGTACACGATTAAGCGTTAAGGCAGTACACATAACTGGGTGACCAAATACACCATTGACACTTAAGCTCAAACACGAAAGGTTAAAAGACGTTATACTTCATTGCAGACTTCAGTTTAAGTTGCGTCGGACTTGAAATACTACAACCACAGGTATTGAACAGCTCATATAACATGATCAGTTGGGTTTGCTTTCAGCTAGACATGAAATGATGCAAGAGATCGTTAAAAATGTCTCTTGTGTTTACGGTCACTTCATTTCACTTCTTCGGGGATTACAGGCCATTAGAAATGGCGAAAGTATTAAAAGTATTACAACGCAGTAGTGGAATACTAACTTTGATGTGAATATAAATCACTTACCTCCTAAAAATCAGCTCAAGTTATGGTGTAAATATATCAAGGTCTATCAAGCGAAACGTATCTCGCTCAGCCAAGCGTGATGGTCACGCGATCTTTTCTCGTATCATGGGCACAAGTGTCAGGGCAAACAAGGAGTCACAGCAAAAATTAATGTGACTTAACTGACGGCAAGACAAAGATAGCTGGCGGGTAAAAAAAAACCATACACGGCAAGGCAAAATTACTCACGGCAAAACAAAATTTACAGCAGATTTGCACGTTGTCATCATTTGACTACAACTACCAGAATTCCTTTCGTTTTTTCCTTGTTATTTAAATTTTGAATTCCCAGTTGGGTTTAAATAACAATTGCCCTAATTAACAAAAGAAACAGAAAAAGTGAAGGATTCTAGTCAAATAACGCCATCAGGCAAATCGCCTATTCATGGGACTCATCGGTCGTTCACGAGGCAACAAAAACTGGTTGGTCAGTAGTTGGTCAGCGGTTGTCATTTGCAGACAAATGGTGCCTCGTGTATGGAGTGAGCGAATAATCCTCTCGGAAACTCTCATGTTCAGGTCAGTTTTCTCGAAATATTTTGTAGCAGCTGTGGATTGGTAGTTGACCAAATTGCCTACTTGTCTAGTAAGGACAAAGACAAAGGCTTTTGTTATGCAACCAAGTTGCATATTTGTTCATGTTGTGTGGCACGGATTCCTAAAACCAAAATCGGCAACCCGGATTCACTGGTATTGGGAACGACGACAGAAATAATTCATTTCAGCAATGTCCAATGAAGAAATATAGGGAAAGATATGTTGTTGTCTCATTCCTTTACTTCAACCACTAATTGTAACCTACAGAGGTCTATACATCCGGCCCCGGTTGTTCAAAAGGTGGATAAATCACTATTTAGTCAGGGTTAGTGATTGCCCAGATATTAAAGAACTTGAAGGGGGTGAATAGGTTTTCGGATCGACGGATTTGGCCTTATAAAGCGCACGCATTTTGGATTTTTGCGGTAAATCAAGTGGATTCGCGGATTTTGAGAACACAGTGGATCGAGGATCAGCTGTGAATTTTGGCGCGGATTCTGGATTGTGCCTGTCTTGATGTTCGGATCTTGGGTCCTAAACGAAATTTGGATCATAGATCTTTCTTCAGCTTTGGTCGGTATGTTAACGAGTTCATCCAAATCATTTCTTTTTTCGGACAAAGCTCATTCAAACTCAGGTGTGAGACTGTTGTTGGAATCGTAATGTGTTATAGTCATCAAGTTTGTTGCCTTTTTCATTATTTGTGCGAAATTACTAGTAACAATGGCATTCACATTTACCTTTCCGGGTGTAATTGTGCTTTCGGATCTGAACAAAAATATCGGCGGATCGACGGATTTGGCGAAAAAAAGGCACGGATCGACGGATTTGCATACCCCTACTCACCCCCCTCCCCCCCCCCCCTCATTAAAATTTATTTGCCATGTTATGCGTCTTTTTTTTTTTTTTTGGCCTTCTACGTATGGTTGTGACCGTAAAGTGGTGAATGGGTTTGCACTGCAGCAGACATGGCTACATGACTGGTTTTAAAAAGAAGTTTTTATTTTATGCTATGGATCACAGCCAAAAAGAACAAGAGCAACAGAAAAGATTTCGCTTACTCCTTCCCTCCAAACCCATCTCTTCACCTCGTTTCACTCCTATCAATTATTCTCACTCCACACACTTTTGTACCAATTGCAGTTACTTTTATTGGTCTTTATTCACCTTATAGATCGTTTTCACTGTCTCGCGTTAAAAAAATGATTACCGACGAACAGATCTTGGACAGAACATAGTTAATAGAGGGAAACGGTAATGAAACCTGGAAAAGTTCTTTGATGTGTTTTTGTTGGCTATTTTAGGGGTTGGCCCTGCAAAAAACCTGGCGAAATACAAAACGTGGTTATGTGTGCTCACACAACTAACCAATACGATTATATAATTTATGCATGAGTATAAAACAAAAGATGTGCGGGGTCAAGGACCTTCCAACATAAATCTTAGCCTGTTTGTTTCCTTCTTTGATGTTTACAGCGCTTCTTAATCATTCCCTCCACTAACTACGGACAGAAAGGCTTATTTTGACGAATAATTTAACAATAAGATTATGATTTCGAGATTTTGAAGGCGTGTTCGCCCTCGTCAACCATAACCATCGTGCATTCCCGCAAGTCTGCATGGCAATGACTCCCGCGTTGAAACTGAAAACTTGTATTTTCAACCTAAACCAGTTGTAATTGGAACGGTTGATTTCAATAGAACACGGCCTTGTGTTTAGGATTTTCTCATTATACCGGCATTATTTTGAGCATAATACTGTAGTAGGCAAAAGATAGAGCATTATGCCGGATTAATAGTGCCAAAAATTGATAAACGGTTGGGGGCCTTGGACCGGCCAAGAGAAATATGGGCACTAGTAACTTGACTAGAGAGTACACACTGCACATGCCAACAGGTTTTGCTAATTCAACTCTCTTCTTCTGCATCGGAGCAAGTTCTTTTTCATAACTAGAAACCTTATTATGCTATAAGCAAGCCAGAGCAATCGGGGATTACTTCGAGGCATCCCTTATCCTTCAAAAACACTAGCGTTAAGGTTAAATATACTATTAGATTTACGGGGCATAATAGTAAGATAAGATGAGATGAGATGAGATGAGATGAGATGAGATGAGATGAGATGAGATGAGATGAGATGAGATGAGATGGGACAACTGTGAGATGAGATAAGATAACTTTATTTATACACGGTTTTTCCCTCAGTCAATTAATTTACTGGGCTATCTACCCATCTACCTAACGACAATAAAAATTAATAACAACAATTCAAATTTAAAAAATGCTTTTCATGGAGGCCGTTTCTAAAAAATTTACTTACAATTGAGATATTACTTAAAACTGTGGCGACTTAATTTAGATTTAAAATCGCTCAGTGAAGATGCTTGTCTTAGGTCTATAAGTAAGTTGTTCCACAACTGAGCTCCGCTGTACGAAAAACTTCTCTTAAGATAATCAGTTCGAGGTTGTGGAAGAACTTATATGTTTTCGGTATTCCTTAAACGATAAGCACTTACAATGTAACACTATACGACTGAATTATACGAATCTTGATCTCAGGTAATCAGGTGTCATACCGTACCATGTAATGTTTTATACATTAGGATAGACTTCTGTTCCAATCTTTGATAGTAGAGTCTTCGTCTCCCCAGTGCCCGGAACAAATCATCCAAATTACTATTATAGCTCGCAGACATTAGGGTGCGAGCTGCGCGATTTTAAAGCCTTCGAAGATTTTCAGAAAGGCCCTTGTTACAGTTTCCCCACACTACATTGCAATGATCAATATGTGGTTGAACACGGCTATTATGAACTTTCCATTTTCTATTCTTAAAAGAATAATAGTCAGGTTTTTTGAACACTGAAGATTGGCATAATCGTGACAAATTTGAGCGTAATGCGTAAACCCTTTTTGTGTAACCTTTAAGTATCGCCTTAGGTGAGTGAAATCGCGTGACATACCTGTATACATCAGCATGCAAATTATCCACGCTTACCATAGGACTGCAGGCTATTTATACAATCATCCGGACCAAAACCCCATTTAACTGGAACATCTTGTGTGAGAGTGTTATCACTCAGCCAGTGAGGAAGGTAAGTGACAATCTCGCAAAGTCAGTTCAGCTGTATTCAGTAACGTCACTAAGGAGTATCAGTAGCATCAGGATTACTATTACGCCATTTTATCATATGAAGTCGATAGAACGCGCAAAATATGTGCCCCTAATGCACTGTAGAGCCCCAGCCTGACTCGGTTACAACAGAGCAAATACTAACGAAAGCGGCGGGTAGCAATATGAGCGAACTAAGTGATCCAAACTTTTGTTTGTTTGTTTGATTTGTTTGAGCTTGACATGGTCTAACAGTTATTAGCCAAAGAACGAGGTTCGGGGGCTTATATGTAGTTTTCTAGAACACAAAATCTCCCATAGCCTCGATCGAAACATAAAGACAACATCATCTTTGCGTCTAAAATACCACGCAAGCCGCAAAATATCCGTGCGTATTGTGATTCAAACCATCGAATAAGGTGTATACACCGTTAATCATTATGTACACTAAAACTCAAAAGAAGGATACTAAATGTCCAACAGTTGCAATTAAATGTAGACATGATAATAGATGCGAATGCAGCCATAACACTACTGGAAAAAAGACTTGAGAAAATTTTCAGGCTTTGAGCGGGATTCTTTGCGCTACCGGTGCAATGCTCTCCCAACTAAGCAATCAAAGCCACATGAAAGCGGTCATGTGTGGGTTAGCCCTTTATGTTCAGTAGACATAATACTCGGCTCAAGTATGTAAATTCCATAGTAAAAGATGTCCAACAGTAGCAATTAAATGTAGACAGGATGATAGATGCATGTGAAAGCAGCCACAACACTATTCATGCTAAAAATGCAAAGTTAAGCGCTCCCGGTGTCAGCTTATAGATGCAGATTTGAATTCTATTTACTTCAAAACTTTAACGCAGCTTTCAGTCCTACAGAGAGATACAATTACGCGTCTGCGGTTTTCTGCGGTAACTGGACGTCACCAATTGTCTTGTCAGACGTGTTAACCACTTTAAACTCTTATAGGAGTTAGTATAATTGACGAAACTGAAGCGATCGCCACGCAGTCGACAAAAGTAAGCGCTTGAAATAAAATGTTAATCCCAAAAGATAGAATATATGCGCAAATTTAATCTACACGAAGGTTTTACTTCCTGCTGTCTATCTGCCATCATATCGTCGCCACACGCAGAATGCTAATATTAATTATTGCAGACGTTACAGTGAATGAATTCTGCGTATTCTATCTGCTGCGGCAAGAGATTGGGACTTTAATAATATCTTTAAATTACAAAAAACCCCTTCCGTTAGCTCATCTCTTTTGGGTCGTTCAAAAAGCGATAAAGTCGTTTTTAAAGTAGGCAGTTCGCTTCTACGCGTAACCAGAATCGTCAAGGACTGTCCTTCCATCGCGTACTCCGAAGAAAAGGAGAACGTGATTTGGTAAAACAATTTTCATAACGAGCGATTTCGTCCATCATTCCACGCCTTAATGGTTTCTGTCAGCCTGTCTTTAAGCAGCGTAGAGAAGCATCTGAAACAGTGGCCCAGTTTCTTCTCGATTCATCTCGCTGGCGCACGTTCGTAGATTTTGTCTGAAAGTTGTAAACAAGAGGACAACCTTCAAGTTGTCAGTTCATTTACAGTGTTTTCGTTTACACAGATAGCGAAACCTATGCGGCTATTGCGTTTCTACAGTGAACTTCGGCTCCACAGTCATGCCTTGCTGCGTGACAATGCCTTCGTGCGTGGAACTACTATTTTACATTTCTTCTCATGCTTGGATAAATTGTCTTCCACAGTTAACTTCTCAGACACTCACCTTCCTACGTGTAGAATTATCTTCGACAGAGGAACTGCATAGCGAGGTGTTTAATACCATCACTGTTTCTTTATGAAAATCTTAAGGTATCAGCTGTTTCCATGGTTGTAAGCCAATTAGCTGATAAGTATGATCGAACCATATTATAACAGGCAATTTAAGTTTTCACTAACACCTACATTGGCGGACGTTTCAGACCTTTTTAATCTTTATGTGTTTATTGTTCTCGTTAAAAAGTGTGATAAAATTGCGACGGAACATAGTGTAAGCAGAAAAATACAATAAGGTTAAGTTTTAGTCTGTGTGCTACACATAGCTATCATAGAACATCTTTTTTTCTTTTCATTTTTGCCGACGTATCAATGTATCACAACCCTTGTCTTCGAAAGGTGATTTCTGTGATGATCACGTGAAAGTAAATGATGGAAGGTACTTTAGTCCATAATCTCAGTTTTCTCGATGCTGGCATCCCTCTAGGTTGAGTGGTGCTCTTAAATTCGGGTGTTGTATTTACATTGCTCTTTTTTGTTTTTCACATTAATAGTTTTTCTGCATTAGGCCAGAAATAGTGAGTGATGGAAGGTACCCCTCTGCGGAATCCAAGAGAGAAGGCAGGTTTCCTTTCTTTGTTGACCTTTTCCTGGATGAACAATGTTCTTAAACTTGGAAGCAAGCAACCATTAGAAGAGAAACACTTGTTCCCGGTGGAAACTTCAAATCAAGCAGAAAGGTTGGTGGCTGACTTGGAGAGGGAATGGCTGGCAGAGAAAAGAGCGTCTGAACAGAACCGAACAAAGCCTCGCCTGTGGAGGGCCATGATGAGAGTTATTTCCTGCCGAGACCAGTGGCGTAGCGTCCATATACGCACGTACGCCTGTGCGTACAGCTGAAATCTGGAAAAAAAACTTTTTTTTATTCCCTTAAAGCATTTGTCAAAGTTACCATAAAATAGGACCGATTTTTAAATTTCGAATTATACTGGCGTGTGTGTTTGTTTTTCCAGTACCTTTTAATTAATCCATAAACGACGAGAAACGTTATTTGGCTTCCTAGACTTGTTAACTCTCTAGTTTTCAGGAAGCCAACACCCTTTTAGCTTTAATTCTATATTCCAGCGGAGCTCTCTGAGCTAACAGAAAGAGCCGTTAATGATATCTACTGCTACTTCGGCAGTGACATGGAAATCTCTAAGGGCGAATTCAAATCCGAGGTCAAAAGATGGAGGCAAAAGTGGAGTGGAATGGATGGTAATGTGAAGCCAAAGACTTTGGTTGAGACTCTTAATCGTGCCAACCCTCAATTATATCCCGGAGTTTATGTTGCTGTGATAACATTGTAGACGGTCAGTCCTGTGTCAACTTGCACTGCAATCTCGTTCCCAGAGTCTTCGTTCCCCTTGACCAGCGGTCGGAAAACGAGAGCCCTGGAGCAACCATTTCAGGCGTACGCCATAGATGCAGACTGCGCAGTGAAACCAGATGGGCAGAATTCGGTTATTTCAAAATGGTTGCTCCCAGAGCTCTCGTTTTCCGACCGCTGGTCAAGGAGAACGGAGACTATGGGAACGAGATTGCTTGCACTGCCGAGCGTAGTTTCCGTAGTATGAAGAGATTGAAAACGCCCTTACGAATTACCATGGCAGATGGGAGATTGAGCTCTATAGCAATTTTGCACATTCACAAGCACAAGGACGTTGACACTGATGATGTTATAACAAAGTTCGCCCTTCTAAAGGGTAGACGTCTTGCCCTTTTCTTGTGAACCCCCTGTTTTTACCATTGTCTTACCCCATTTTTTGTTGTAGGTTACCGAAAACTCTAGAGATGGGTAAAATAAACGACTAACCACTGCATTTTTCGTCGCATTTATTTATAAAAAAATTCCCCGGAAATAGTTGGAAATTGCATTTCCGAGACCCTAAATTTCAAAATTTTCTGGGGGAGCATGCCCCCAGACCCCCCTAGTTTCAGGCGCCTTCGGCGCACCCAATTTCAGCGCTGTGCGTAAACCTTCAAAATCTCACGCTACGCCCCTGGAGACTATGTGACAGTAGTATTGATTAGGATATTATACTCACTGTCATCTAACTCTTTGCCTTTGATGTTGTGGTTTTTTCTAAGAAGTATTTCAACAGCTTCAAAAGCAAGTTACTCGACAACGTTAGGCTTTGTTATTAGCATTGCTTTAACCTCCAGTGTAAGGATGTTTTGCAACATGCACTGGATATTTAAAGTGGAAGTGACAGCGATTCGTTTGAAAGTTGCAGTAATTGGTTTTGTTTATAAGAAGGTGAGTAATTCATCATTTACACCCAACTCTATAATTTCTAATTCTTCTATCCTGCTCCTGCTCCTTCTTCTCCTTCTCCTTCTCGATCTCCTCCTCCTCCACCTGCGTCTCCACCTCCTTCTTCTCTACCTTTCCTTTTCTTCATTTCTTTACTTCCTTCCTCTTTCTCCCTACTCCTTCTCCATCCTCAGTCTCTTCTCCCACTTCGTTCTCCCAAAACATTCTCCTGTCTCCCTTCCCATTCTTTCCCACTCTTTTCCTCCCTCCCCTTTGTTCCTGCTCCTTGTCCGTACTCTTCCACCATCCTCTTACTCCTTTCCCTGCTCCTTCCTCCATTTCCCTTCTCCTTCTCCCTTTTGCATCTTTCTCGTCATTTCCTCCCCTTGTTTATTTTTCCTCTTTCTCCACCTTTTTCTCTTTTTCTTTCTTCCTGCTTCCTGGTATTTTATTGTCAATTTGCCTGATAATCGGCAGCAAAGCTTATAAGGCAGACAGTGCACGGTGGGCACAGAGGACTCAAAATGTGGCGGGGGTCGGCAGTGCGTAATGTCAGCGGTTGCCCAACGCACTGAAAACAAATTTCAATATGGCGGCAAGTAACCTTTCGAAGGATGCAGTTCGAGAGGCAGTTATTTAAATATGTACAGTATAAGCTGAATCTAACAAAACCAAAATAAAAAACCTTTTACCTCTTACTCAAGTCTTCGTACTTTAGCTTTCTTAAGATTTAGATCTCGCGCTGCTGTCAAAACTTTTTCATGTTCAAGGGCATTTCTTTCTCGTAGCTCTTTCAGCCCCCTCATCATAACTCCAACATTGAATCTTGCGTACACCTTTTTCTTCGGCATAGGCATCCTCGTGCAGGTATTAGATAGTGTTTACTTATCTGTTTATCTTTCCTCTGTTCGAGAACATATCGCATTGATAAGCTAAAGAACGCCTGAGGCTGAACTTTCCTCCCAAGAACTGTCACCCAGAACTGCTTCACAGAGGTACCTATCGAGCAAGTAACCTTAATTATAAAATGACTAAATATCGGTGTGTAATAACAGATTTTAACAAATAAAAAACAGAGGTTTCTTCTTCAGGAATTGCTTTTCCCAGAACATTCAAATTTGCCACTGAATAATGATCCACGCAAAAGCCTTTTGAAATCGAAAATGCACAAAAAAATAAGACATAACAAGAGGAAGAGTAGTTTTCACAATAACTTAAGCAGCAAGATCTTTTTCGTCGAGTTAAACAGAAAAAAACCACACAAGTTTGGTACCGTTTGAAAGCTAAAAGCTTGAAGCTATTTTTGGCGACGACCATTTGTGGCAGATGGCAGTATCCGCTTACCTATTAGTGCAATGGGCTCAAAGTTAATGATTTACATAACAAAAAGAAAGCAGTTTAACCCCCACCCCCAAGGGGTAAAAACTTCCCGCCATTTTGAAAACGGATTTCGCGGCCACATTTTGCGCTCTCTGTGCCCACCGTGATGTAAGTTAGTCACTATAAGGTTATTTTATGATAAGGTTTATGACATGCTCTTGTTTTGTTTAATTTTTAGTTCCTCACTCTAAACCGACGAGCATTAGGAAACGTAATGCAAGGAAATATTATCAATATTGTTTCCAACGACGCTAAAACCATCGAACTACTAGGCGTTCCACTTCTGGCCATTTTATTTTCTCCACTAGACATCGCAATGTCCTTGGCAATTGTTTGGATGGTAGGCTCCTGGCAAGGGTTGATTGGAACTTCTTTCCTTGTTATTGTGTTTGCCTATGGATCGATTGCAGCCAAAAAAGCTGGGCAGTTGCGCAGAAATGCTGCAGAACTAATCGATAAACGATTGTAGTTAATAGAAGAGATTACTAAGGGAATTCGAGCTATGAAGATGTACGCCTGGGAATGGAACTTCAGAGTTGCAAGAATAAGGTTAGTGCCGGTGATTCATTATGATGATCATTGTACTTACACCTAGACGAGCCAGCCAACGAGTAAATTAGTTTATAAATTAAAATAACGGAGCTATTACACGTGTTCTTATTCTTCAAAAACCGTATTAATGATAAAAAGACGTTAATAACTTACAAACGACTTCCAACACACGTCTCTGAAATGAAAGAAAAACTTCGTGTCTCGAACAGGATTCGAGAGCTCGTCTCCCCGCATACTAGTCGGACGTGACATCCACTACACCATCGGGGCAACTTCGCTGGGTACGTGGCAACTTATTGATGTGAGTAGATAGGACGCGCTCAATCCAAGGGTCATTTTTCCTTCGGGACATTTGTGTGTGATGGCTCCTCTCCGACAATTCCGTTTACGTAACAAGTACAATATAAACTATTTGAGCAAGAAAAGTCTTAGAAACAATAATAGAAAGACGTAAATAACTTACAAGCGGCTTTCGACACACTGAAATAAAATAAAATAAAACTTTGGTATCCCGAGCGGGATTCGGATTCTACTTGAAAACCGTATGGTTTTGGGTGTAGTGGGATTGGCTGGCGAGCCAAAGGGAATATATCCTAGATTACTAGTCAGTCTTACAACGACTTCAGTAAAACAAATACCGTTACACAACGGGCCTCTTACCTCTTTATGAATTATTTAGACTCCTGACTCGAAATGTGGTATACTTGGCCTCATATTGTTCCCTTTTTAATTTAGAAAAGTACCCCAAGAAGTGTTGTTTAAAGTTTTAATATGTAATATGCTACAGTAATACCATCTTGAAATACGAGATTTATTTCATTGTTTTAAAACGGTCAATGACAGTCGATCAAGATTTTATCAATGGCTGTTATTATTGTCTCAGAGCCTTGTGTGATCAAACCATTTTTTACTTAACTTCTGTTGTAGGAAAGAAATCTCTTTCATCCGCCTCAGGGGATTCATCATTTCCAGTATCTACGCATTGTTCTTCACGAGCTCTGCAATTGCAGGCCTCATTTCAGTCACGGCTCTTGTTCTCACAGGAATATCACTGACACCAGTACAAGTTTTTACATTGCTTTCAGCCTTAGCCAACATTAAATTAAATGTGACTCTGTTTATTGCAGAATCTCTCCGCTATATCGCAGATGCAAAAACCGCGTGCAACAGGATGCAGGGGTTTCTTGAAACCGAATCTATTGATTCAATATTAACAAGCCAAGGGCAGCATCCAAAAAAGATCAAGGTTTACTTTAAAAAAAGAAAATACAAACATCATTCTGTTAGAATTGAGAGCTTTAGGTCCAGTAAACCAGTTTTGCTAAGTGCTCGTAAATTGGAAGAGACACCTCAGCACACCCCATTCCAGATTGTCCTCGAGTGCATCTCGTGTTCTTGGGACCAGCTGCTGGAACGTCCCACCTTAAAAAACGTCTCACTGAAAGCTACCAGTGGACAGCTTGCGGGAATAACAGGGCCTGTTGGAAGTGGCAAAACATCTTTGTTGATGAGCATCCTAGAGGAACTTCCAGTGTCAGCTGGTCAAACCTCCTGCCTCGGGAAAATTGCTTACGTCTCCCAGACACCTTGGGTATTTTCTGGAACAATGCGAGAGAACATTCTATTCGGAAAGACTTTTGTTGAACAAAAGTATTTTGAAATTATTCAAGCATGCGACTTGACAGTTGATATATCACGTTTTCCAAAAGGTGACTTAACCGAGATTGGACAACGTGGAGTGATCCTCAGTGGTGGTCAGCGAGCACGTGTTAGTCTGGCACGCGCAATTTATGCAGATGCTGATATCTACCTATTGGATGATCCTCTTAGTGCAGTGGATGCCAAAGTCGGTAAACATTTGTTTGACAGATGCGTCAAGGAATTCTTGGACAGACGAATACGTATTCTGGTCACTCACCAGTTGCAATTTCTGAAACAGGCAGATTATGTTGTCATGCTAGAGAGGGGCTTGGTTGTGTACGAGGGAACATACGATGGATTGGAGAGACAAAAGCAAGTGACAGGAAGCCAGGTCAATGACGAGAGATGCGAACAGGATAAACAACATGGGGAAGACAATTGCGAGTACGAAACAATTAGATCGTTTAATGTCGAAAAACAGAATGAAAGAATAGATCTCGAAGAAGAAGACGAGGACAGAATGGTTGGAACCGTCAAGTGGTGGGTGTATTGGAAATATCTTAGAGCTGCTCTGCCAACTGTTTCGATAGCCACCCTTGCTGTATTCTTCGTTGTTGTTCAGTGTAAGTAGATTCTCGAAATGACTTGTTTTTTTATACAAGCGTTTAGTTAAGCACATGGGATCTCAGAGTTAGTGCACTCGACGATCGGTCAAGCCTTGGCCGGAGACATCTCAAATCCTGCTAACGTTTAGGCCACCTGGCTTACTCGAGATTGCCGCAGTACTGCTACATAATCCTTCTTTGACCAAGCTTTTTCGTTCAAGAAGGCTGAATGTTGTCCTAGTTCACTTTTCATTTACGTGACTGAGCAAGAAAGGAAGAAAAAGATCTCATATCAGCCGATGCCTAGCGTTCTTGACTGAACACGCTTGGTCAACAACCCATAATAAATTTATTACTAACAACTTGTTAATTTTAAGATCTTGATACTAACGTTATGAACGATAATTTTATTGCTTTCTCATATACATAGTGTCCTGGATTGCACCCTATTGGTGGCTGTCCCGGATGACTGAGATGCCATCTGAACAACAGAAAAAAAACATTAACCTTGTGGTGTACGGATCTATTGCTTTGGTATCCTTGCTTCTTACGATAGCATCCTCCTTCTGTTTCTACCTCGCGGCTTTGAGGGCGTCGGAAAACCTCCATGACCAGATGACAACCACAGTTATGAAAGCATCAGTTCTATTCTTTGACACAAATCCAGTTGGTCGCATCCTAAATCGCTTCTCTAAAGATATTGGTTGCATGGACGATTTACTTCCAGGGCAACTCCTTTTTGCTATCAAACTGCTGCTGTATTTTTTCGCCGCTACCATTCTCTCAGCGGTCGCAAACGTATGGCTAGTCATCACTTGTGCACCTTTGGCCTCGCTATATATTTACTTGACCAAATACTTCATGAAATCCGCCCGGGAAATAAGGAGACTAGATTCAATGACGTGCAGTCCAGTGTATTCCTGTATCGCTGACACTGTGGCAGGATTGGAAGTAATTCGCTCCTCGGAGATGGAGAATAGTTTTCTTCACAGACTTTATAGGTTGGTCACATATCTACATTCAGTTTTGGGTATCATGGATTGTGCCAAGTTGCTGACCACCAATTCAGTATTGAGGTGCAATGAATATTCTTACAACCGAAATTTTACGATATTGCAGGGGCTCGAGTATTATCAAGACAAAGAGAAAACAAACTAAAATGTCTTGCCTAACCATAAACACAATGTAATGATACCATGTCTGATGCAATTTGGTTAGATATAGTATTGTTCACCTGGGCTAGGCTTAGTGCATAGACTACAAACGAACTCCACACCTTTTATGAATTGGGAAAGCATTATGCGACTGAAAAGAACAGAGTGATCGAGACCAATGCTTCCTATGAATTATTCTAGACCTAATCCGACAAAAAACGTTAATTATTCTCGCTTCAAGCTGATTTTTTGTTGATTCATCAAGTTAGCGGTATATATACACGACCTTCCTAGTGCAGTCACTAACATCTGTTGTTTTTTAGTTTCTTAGATAAGAACACTCCAGCATCGATAATGCTCAAGGCATCAACACGTTGGCTTGCTATCAGAGGAGATATTATCAGTATCTTTCTTTTAACGTCAGTGTCAGCTGGAGCCCCAGTCGCAACTCAAAGCCCAGGTAGTCAAAACTGCCAAGAACAAATTTGCAGTATTCTCTTTCACCTTTACTGCTGTGTTTATTTAATATCTGAGAGTACGTTGATTTTTTTTCTACTTTCACACAGCCGTAAAAGAGTAACATAAAGACCAGAGAGCTAGTCAACGATAACTATGCAGTTTTATTTTAAAACAAGTAGTTTTTCCCCGTCGGGCTGTGACAGTTGTCGACAACTGAACAAGATTATTTACAAAACTTGCACTTCGGTTTACGCAGCGTACGTCGAACTCTTCTTAGCAAGTTGTCCCCAACATTATTTAGTTATGGATAACCTTGTTATTTAATAATGATGTGAAAACGCTCTAATGGGCACTAACAGCTATGGAATGATTTTAGTTCTCAACTACTTAAGTCGTGTATCATTTTTTAAAAAACTACGGAATTTTGGTCGGGAAATTCCTTTGAGATATAAATTTTTATCTTTTTCTCACGGCTTGGCTGGTGCAAACGATGCCGCCAAATGGTAAATAAGAATTTCTATTCGGAACGGCAAACCAGGAAGAAGCCAAGCCATTAAAAACACATGCTACATAAGAGACAGATGTACAAAATAATTCAGTACCCTTAGAACACCTGTCAGGATAATTGCATTCTGTCGATTTGTTGATTTGAATGATGATTGATGTCCATTTTTAGCCTTAGCAGGAATGTCCTTGGCGTTCGTAATGGAATCATTAGAAGTGTGTCAATACGCGATTCGCATGGTCTCAGAAGCAGAAAGCCATATGACGTCAGTAGAGAGGGTGTTGAATTACACCAACATTGAATCAGAGCCTGGATACAGCACTGACACAGTACCAGATGAATCCTGGCCCACAGTAGGCAGCTTAACATTGCACGACTTGTCTTTGTCATATTTAAAAGACGCCCCAGCAGTTTTGAAAAGCATCAACATCAATGTCGCTGCGAAGGAGAAGATTGGCGTTGTAGGTCGAACCGGAGCTGGGAAATCGTCTTTAGTGGCGGCTCTTTTCCGAATGCCAGAGCCTGAGGGTCAAGTAAGTAATGTTCCTTTTCGTGTTCTGTGCTATTCATTACTTGCGCTCTGTTAACACAGATGCAGCACGTTCTTAAAACCAACATCAACAAAAATCCGCATGATACAGTGTAATACAGTCACGAGCCGCTATCATCGAGTGACAAATAATTCGAAATAATGCTCATATTAGATTGCATTAATATACTTTCTTTAATCGTGATCCGTTCTTTCTCCTGCTAATAGAAACTGAGGAAAATAGAATAACAGGCGCCCACCAACAAATTGTAGTAGTATAATAACCAACTATATTTATGTGGCAGGTCATTATAGATGGTGTGAACATCAAGGATCTCAATCTTCAGGCGTCTCGCAGGTCCATGGCCGTAATAACCCAGGATCCTGTCCTCTTTAGCGGCAGCCTCAGGAAGAACCTAGACCCTTTCTCTTTGTATCAAGATCATGATTTGTGGCGTGCCTTGGAAGATGTGCAGCTGAAGACCCTGGTGCAACAATTACCTGACCAGCTGGAGTACAAGTTGAGAGAGTCCGGGAGCAACTTCAGTGTCGGAGAGCGCCAACTGGTCTGTTTAGCGCGTGCGCTGTTACAAAGAAGCAAGATCATCATTCTGGACGAAGCCACTGCTAATGTGGATTTCAAGACAGACAGACTGATTCAAGAAGTTATACGCGACAGATTTAAAGATTCCACAGTAGTAACCATCGCTCATCGCTTGAACACCATCATGGACTGTGATAAAGTTTTGGTTATAGAGCAGGGACGAGTGGTTGAGTTTGACAAACCTGAAGTTTTGCTTCAAAATAAGAATGGATTCTTCGCTCGTCTTGTACAGACACAAAATGGACATAAAGCCTAGCCAATATATGCAATAGGGGATCCCATGAAAGATATGCATATGCTTACTCTTAAATTTTTGTACGCGTGATACATTCCCAAATTTGAATGGCGGTAACTTCACTGTTCAAGCTCTTTTGGTCGACCTACTTCATCTATTTTCTGAAGCAGATTGAATATATAAACATTCTAAAACGAAGTTTAATTAATAACAAAATGTCTGGATGAGGCAGGCAATGAGGTCATTTTGTTATCTAATCATTGTCGATTTTAAGATCTAAACTTTTAAAATGACTAAATGTGTTTACCGTGAGCAGAAGTGCAGGCTTGCGGCGAACTTTATGTCGCAGTGCCTGGATACGATGCGCGTACAAAAGCGTGCTAATGATTGTTGAGGGCTTGCGGCATTCACGATCCCTATGGAAGCCTGATCTTCAGCTGGTTAAGCCAGAGAAGTCTGTAACTTACGTTTTATAGATCTGAGCAAAAAAACAAGTTTAAGTTTTAGTTCGAATAATTTCTGTATAACTCATTACTTCATTACAAGAATTCAATTTCTTCTTCTTTCTTCCTCGTAAAAAATAGGATTCAAATATCTATCTGTAAATTATCTTCCTAGTCAAACAACGCGATATAACTTACGTACTCTCTATAGCTATTTATCTATATGTTGTAAATATTTGGTCATTTTGTCCAATTTTAACATTTTAAGTTTATTTAAATATTTAGACTTTGTAATTTTTGGGTTTTATAGTGTCCCCACGCATTTTCTACATCACTAATACCATTTTGGTCGAAGAAAGACATTGATTTTTTCATTCATTCGTTAGTTCGTCTCTGTTTTACTGAGTAGTTCATACACCTTATTGAAATTTATGAAATAACTGTCTTTTCCCATAAACACAAAGTGTTTCCGCCAGTTTTGCTAAGTTTTTGCAGTTTTTGTATGAATTCTCATCATGAAATTCTTGGGTATTTGCTATGACTCATTGATCTATTTGTTTTATTCCAGAAAGATTTAACGTATTTCTTCGATTCAGTATAAGTTAACGTTTTGAGCTAAGGGCGTGTTAGCCCTTCAGTCTAAACGGAATAACTGCTGCTTCTAACGCACGACATGCAGTATAATAACACCCTGTTTTCATTTTATTACAACGACTTCAGAGAGTTTTCAGTCAATCAAAGCATCCTTTTAAACCATAAGAATTTGAGTTTATTTGTGAGCTCACCAATCATTTGTTGCGTCGAAGGGGGGGGGGGTACTTCTATATACTCATACCTGTATAGCCCATATAAGGAAGTACGCCACCCCCCCCCCCCTCCTTCGCCCGGGCCTCAAATACTTATTCCCATTTTCACTTGGTCAGCACAACAAACGAGTGACAAAGATAATTTGAACTCATCGCACACACTTTAAATAGACGTTCGTCATGCATGCACTCAATTTTGGGTTCCAAGGCTAAAAATTATTTTTGTCGCTTAGTGGATTCAGTGTTGCTCTGTTGTTGCAAACGGAATAATATCTAATACTGATTTAGAAATAAATTTTGCAGCTGCCTTCCGAACTGGGATATCCACTGTGTTCGCAATCAATCTAGTCGCTAAAGCCCGGGTTGGGTCGCGCTGACTGGTTCATTTAAAAATCTTGCTGTCGCCACGTTCAAAGCGTCAAGGTTGTTTTCCGCACTTTTCAGTGGAGTTGAGAGTCATTTGTGGATATTTGTTTCAAATGATGACGTTGTCGCTGGAAGGTGAAACTTATCTCCTACGCACTGGTTTCAAATGATATTAAATTTCGTTGCTTGTTTGTCGCTAGTGCTGTTGAAGTCAACGAAATTTGAACGCATTGTTTAGCAGCCGATCATAAATGTCCGTTCCAACGGCTAACAATGGTACTGCTACAACAGAGTTGGTGAGATCACACTCGAACTCAGAGTCTTTCATTTAATATCGTGCTGCGACTGGTTTAAAGTTCTCGGGTGTCCAGGGTCTGAAGTCGTTGCACTGTAAGAGAACACGTAACTTTGAAATGAAAGATTGTTAGCTACCTGTACAAGAAGCTTAGTTTTTTTGTTTGAATTTTATGCTCAGTTACGATAAGAGTGGTATCCTTCGATTCCCGTGTTATACACCAAGTTACGACTTGTCTGTGAAAAACATTACCCCGCATCGCAAGGTGTCTTAATAGAGGAAACTTGGGCCGTAGGTAAAATTGCTTCACCTCTGGTGACCGTGTAAAGAAAGAGGAAGAATATATTGACTAACATCAAAACGTCATGAAGCACAATATTATGTCACGGCGAAAGTCATGTCATAAGGTACATCACAATATCAAAACAAACACTACGTCATAAGACACAATAATCTATAGATTTAGCCACGCCTTAAAGCGGATCTCCTGGTTACAATAAGTTAACCTGGCTTAAGCCTGCGATCCAATCGAAAACCAGCACCCGGGCAACGGTCAACTTTAAGTAACGCGCGAACTCGATGGGCTCTAAACCTTAGCCCGCGATATGGTCACGTGATACTGGTCAGCGGATACCTCGTTTTGACAAGTGTCACTTGACCATAACGTGGATGTCCAATATTAAAGACGTACACTGTAAACCAAGGCTGCATACCTTGATAGACCTACTAGTATGGCCGCGGTGTTGCGCGACGTCGCTGTCGTTTTCGTCGTCGTCATCATAGGGCGCACGCGCCCGCCATCCGTGCCGCTAGCCTTGTTGACCATGAAGAAATAGTTGCGAGGTTTTCTATTTCTATGCATGCATGTGGTTCTTTCCTATTGTTATATTGCTGCGCTTGGCGGCCCTTTGGGCCGCCGGAGCTCCGCTATAATGTCAAGGCAAAAGGCATGTCATAGCGCACATCACAATGTCAAGACCAACATCATAACGTCATAAGAAAAATTTTCTTAATAAACTTTATTGGGAATGAAGTAAAAATAAACGAAAACAAACAAAAAAAGAAGAAATAGAAGATACTAATTCCCAAAAGGGAAAGCGCGAACGGGACAAGAGTACTTATGCGAGGCGCTTCCCAAAATTATATATATAAAGATAAGCTATTTACAAGGCATATAATATTAAAAATATAACAACAAGGAAAAAGTCATGTCATAAGGCACATCATAATGTCAATGCTAACATTATAACGTCATAAGACAAAATCTTATGTCAGGGCGAAGGTCATGTCATAACGCATATTAAAATGTCAAGGCTAATATCATACGACACAAGACGCTCTATTGCCCAAGTAGAGACGTCACGAAGGACACATGATTTCAACGCCAGTATAAAAAAAGTGTTATATTAAAAGGAAACGTGACTTTGACATTGATAATACTTAAGTTCCAGCTGCTTAACAAACCACTGCTAACAATGGAACTCCTTGATAGACTAACGCTATTACATGGGATGATTTCGTGAGGTAAATGATCTTTTGTTCAAATGATACCATAAAATGTTCCACTGTTTTGCTTTGTTCTAATGTAGAGCAGCAACATCAGACACTAACAGTAAAATTCTACCAGCTGGTACGTGGTGTATAGCTCTTGGCATTTTTCAACTGATTTACGTCCTTAATCGCTAGCTATAATGTGCCACCTCATCACTGACATCATACCGAGGTATATGGACCCTCTTCTACAAGTCACATGCGTTTATGAGTCATAAGATAGGTCGTGAGTGAAAATACTACAATTTCAGTCAGGGATGGACATCAGAATTAAAATCTGTGCTTGAAACTGACTCTTGTTAACACTAAAAACAACGTTAATAAAACTTCAAAGACGTTTCAACCAAACAACTTCGGCCTTCATCGGTTTCTTAAAAAGCCAAATCACTCGCGTAATCACGCGCAGCGGTCGTTCGTTACTTTTTTTGCTGGCGTAGCACGCGCAGATCTGTGAACCGTGAGAAAGCCTTCACTCAGTTGGCTTTTTAAAAAACCGATAAAGGCCGAAGTTGCTTGGTCGAAACGTCTTTGACGTTTTATTAACGTTGTTTCTAACTTTAACAAGAGTCAGTGTCAAGCACAAATTTTAATTCTGAAAGGTCATGAGTCTCTAATAGAACTGAATTTCGTCTAGCTTGAATCGCGTTCCAGTTAAAACAGCTGAAATAGTGTACCGGGTAGCCCGAATAATTCTCTCGTTACCTTGAAAAGTGCTCCTTTTATTCTGAATGAAATTAGCCTGTTTAGGATTACCTCTATATAACGGTTCTGTTGTGGTAAAACGTTATACGCATTGACTCCTGACTTGTCACTCAACGTCTCATTTGACTCACTGATAATTCAGTCCCCACCTTGCTTTACTGAAATGTTTGGTTAATCCATATTCGACACCAAAATTAACTCCCAAAACAATGCATTGACTAGATTTTAATACTTGCGGTTTTAGACTCTAATTATTTGGTTTCCCTTCCGAAACACATACGTGTAAGCATGCCACTGCGGTCATTACCGTTTTTACTAGATAAGGTGGTAAACCAACTCAAAGTCAGTCTTAGTCGGGATCATGTTTGAAGTCAGTGTTTGTCCCTGTTTTCCGTGTTTGCAACCTGCAGGTATGAAAAAGAACCTGCATGCATAAACAATAATAGCAGTTTGAGCCCACGGGTGTAACGTGGTCTCGTCCCCAGATCTATAGCCGCAGATTTATTTCACCAGACTCAACTGGTATCTAGCTAGAATCCTTTTGTTCTGCGCTAGCGTACGCCGCAAGTCTTACGCCTTAGTGTATTCACATGCTTTTAAATACGCTTGTACCTATGCTAACGCACTGATGAATACCAACCTAAACAGAAAGCTAGATTAACTCGCACCTTTCAGCCACCGAGCACAGCTAAAATTCCAATTTGGTAGGTTAGGGCGAGGACAGGTAAACAGTCAAGTACAGTTAACAGTGCGAGAGGGACCACAAGAGAACAAAACATTTAAAACCGAGAATGTAACATTATCGCAAGAGACATCTTTCACCATCTGCAGAACAAGAAAAATGTAGTGCAAGAAACCGTCAAGCACAAAAAATGGTTCATTTAGAGGAAAAACGCTATATAGTGCTATGATTTTCTTATGTCTATTAGCTAGGGTTTTGTTAATCAAGACAGACATGCATATCATTAAAACACTTGTTAATCATAACAATTACAATTTCCTCAAATATGATTGGTGCATAAACTACTGTATTTTGCTCTAATTAATCTGCAGAGTTGTAATCGGACAGTGTAATCGGACAGTTGGCTGTAACCGGACACCTGTAATCGGACAGTTACATGAGCCAATCATTTTAAGTCCTCTCCACTAAATCCACCAATCACAGCATTGATTACAATCACTATAGTAACCAATTCAAGAGACTGACTTTGTAAAACTTTGGAGGTTTAGTCTCTGGTGACTGTTTTGAAAGAAACTTAACCGCCATTTGGCAAGCTATTCTCCATATTTTTAATTATGATATTTAAAAATGACTATTAAAAGCTCTTTTTCAACCGAAACTTTTACTTTTGTGGAAAATTGTAATGGTTATGATTAATTGGTAACAGGACATCGAGTCGTCCAATTCAGTCTGTAATCACACTCGTGATTAACAGATCGGACTCCCGCTTCGCGGTCGCCCGATTTTAATAATCACTCGTATGATCTCAGACCGAACTGGACTCCACTCAGTCCTATTACCATTATTAATACATTGTTTTTATGATGAAAGCCGTAGTTCAATACCTTGCTCAGGATTCAATTGTGTTTTGAGTCTGAACAAGACGAGCAAAGTATCCATTCTCATTTTGAAGCAAAACTTCAGGTTTATCAAACTCCACCACTCGTCCCTGCTCCAAAACCAACACTTTATCATAGTCCATGATGGTGTTCAAGCGATGAGCGATAGTCAGTACTGTAGAATCTTTAAATCTGTTGCGTATAACTTCTTGAATCAGCCTATCTGTCTTGAAATCCACATTAGCAGTGGCTTCGTCCAGAATGATGATCTTACTTCTTTGTAACAGCGCACGCGCTAAACAGACCAGTTGGCGCTCTCCGACACTGAAGTTGCTCCCGGACTCTCTCAACTTGTAATCCAGCTGGTCAGGTAATTGTTGTACCAGGGTCTTCAGCTGCACATCTTCCAAAGCACGCCACAAATCATGATCTTGATACAAAGAGAAAGGGTCTAGGTTCTTCCTGAGGCTGCCGCTAAAGAGGACAGGATCCTGGGTTATTACGGCCATGGACCTGCGAGACGCCTGAAGATTGAGATCCTTTATGTTCACACCATCTATAATGACCTGCCACATGAATATGAGTTGTTATTATAATACTACAATTTGTTGGTGGGCGCCTGTTTTTCTATTTTTTTCTCTGATTAGTGGGAGAAATATCTGACGATGATGAAAGATAATATATTGATAAAAACAAATATCAGCAATAACAGCCACTCGATGGCCGCTGCACAAGCCATGTCCATTGTTGTTGTTGTTGTGGTCAAGAACGAACATCTGTGAAGCAGGGTACAAGTAACAGCAAAGAAAACGAAAAGGAGTATCACTTACTTGACCTTCAGGCTCTGGCATTCGGAAAAGAGCCGCCACTAAAGACGATTTCCCAGCTCCGGTTCGACCTACAACGCCGATCTTCTCCTTTGCTGCGACATTGATGTTGATGCTTTTCAAAACTGCTGGGGCGTCTTTTAAATATGACAAAGACAAGTCGTGCAATGTTAAGCTGCCTACTGTGGGCCAGGATTCATCTGGTACTGTGTCAGTGCTGTATCCAGGCTCTGATTCAATGTTGGTGTAATTCAACACCCTCTCTACTGACGTCATATGGCTTTCTGCTTCTGAGGCCATGCGAATCGCGTATTGACACACTTCTAATGATTCCATTACGAACGCCAAGGACATTCCTGCTAAGGCTAAAAATGGACATCAATCACCATTCAAATCAACTAACTTAACAGAGTGCAAAATTACGGTACATTTACACCGGTAAACTTCCGGAGGAGAGGAAACTTCTGCATCAGAAAGTAGTCCCGTTTTCCTGATGGGCCGTTCCGAATCGAAATTAATTCGTCTTACTTGTACCATTTTGCATTGTTTGCATTGACCAATTAAGCCGTGCAAAAAAAAAATCGGTTGGTTCGCGAACGGAATTTCTAAATTAAAAGTAATAAACAACCAAAGTTGCTGAAAACTAAATTGTTCTACAGCTGTTACAACCCTTACACATAATCATTTGATACCAAGGTTATCTATGACTAAATAATATTGAGGACAACTTGGTAAGAAGAGTTCGGCTGACACTGCGTTAACTAGAGTGCATGTTTTGTCAATGATCTTGCTCAGCTACCGACAACTGTCACAGGTCGGCTGGGAAAAACCAGTTGTCGACAATAAAACCATATAGTTGTCGTTAACTAGCTCTCTCTTCTTGTCACTCTCACACGGCTGCATGAAAGTAGAAATGAAAGGAACATACTACTAGATTATCAAACACAACAACTAAAATGAAAGAGAATATAGCCCTTGCAGCGTTGAATACCTGGACTTTGAGTAGCGAATAGGGCTCCAGCTGACACAGACGTTATAAGAAAGACACTTAGAATATCTCCTCTAATAGCAAGCCAACGTGTTGATGCCTTGAGCATGATTGATGCTGAGGTGTTCCTGTCTAAGTACCTAAATAGCAATAGAATAGAAAACTGAACATTTCGGTTTAGCGATTAAAGTAGACAGGTTTCTGTATCTAAACTATCAACCGTGAAGCTTCCGCTAAGATTATTTACGCTTTTCTGCTTGTTTTGGTCTACTAAAGTACTTCTCAATCATTTCGTCGTCTTCAGTAATGTTGCATGCTTTTCCGCGCCATCTCTAAGCATCGAGTATCGTGCCATTTGCATTGTGTTTAAGGCTATTCGAGCCAATATTTGACTTTGCTTTTTTTTTCTTTGTCTTAACGATACCCGAACTCCGGCAATAATTTATGATTACGACTTGAAGTATATTCATTGCACCTCAATACTGCTTTGTTGTTCGGCAGCCTGGCCCAACGCGTGGTACCCACAACTGAATTTAGTCTGTGACTAACCTAAAAAGCTTGCAAAGAAAACTACTCTCCATCTCTGAGGAGCGAATTACTTCCAATCCTGCCACAGTGTCAGCAATACAGGAATACACTGGACTGCACGTCATTGAATCTAGTCGTCTTATTTCCCGGGCGGATTTCAAATAGTATTTGGTCAAGTAAATATACAACAAAGCCAAAGGCGTACAACTAATGACTAGCCATACATTTGCGACTGCTGAGAGAATGGTAGCGCCGAAAACGTACAGCAAAAGTTTAACTGCAAAAAGGAATTGCCCTGGAAGCAGATCATCCATGCAACCAATATCTTTAGAAAAGCGATTTAGGATGCGACCAACTGGATTTGTGTCAAAGAAAAGAACTGGTGCTTTCATAACTGTGGTTATCATCTGGTCATGGAGGTTTTCCGAAGCCTTCAATGCCGCGAGGTAGAAACAGAAGGAGGCCGTTATCGTAAGAAGCAAGGAGACCAAAGCAATAGATCCGTACACCAAAAGGGTAATGTAGTTCTTCTGTTGTTCGAATGGCATCTCAGTCATCTGGGAGAGCCACCAGTAGGGTGCAATCCAGGACACTATGTATATGAAAAAATAATCAGAATATCGTTCATATAAATAATATCAAGGTCTGAAAATTGACAATTTGTTAGTATATTGTTAGCTTGTTTTGGTCAACTGATAGCTAGACATTGGTCAAGTTCCTTCTTTGCTTTTTTCTCAATAGTGCAAAAAAAAGGAACGACGCCAATATGTAGCCATCTTGAACGAACAAGCTTGGTCAAAGATGGATTGAATGTGTCATACATACAAATAAACGTTGTTTTTCAATTTAGCCAATTAGTTTTGACATGCTACCTACGTTATCGGGAAATACACCCTTTCACCAAGTTCCCACGCTTTACGGCAAATCTGGCTAGGGACCGCAAACGAGGATGCTATTATACGTAGGATCTGTTGGATATCACCCAAAAATAGAAATACAAGCAAGACCGATATGAGTGAGAAAATTTACGCAAACACGACATGATGGAGTCCAAACTGAAAGCCAAGATGGTTGGGTCTCGTCAGCACAGTCACAGGAAAAAATAGAGCGACGAGCACAAAACCCAGCTTTCTACAAAATACATATGGTAATGATCTGAGATGAAGCTCAAATCCAAACGTTAGTGCTGATTGGCCTATGCCACATGCACAACGTGTGACTATGAACAATAGTAAAGAATTTGGGATATAATTGGGGACAGAAAAATTATCCTGCAAAAAATATATATGGCCTATACCAATTTAAACTAACTAAGGAAAATTAAAAGTCTGCATGCGAGCCAACTGAAGTGGCCGACTTTCTACGTAGCGTTAAGCGACCAGGAGTCTTTCCACTTTCCCCTGGATGGGTTGCTTGTCCAGCATTCAATTCATCGGTACCCTGTTCTATATACCTAACTGGAGAGAGACATTACGAGAGTAAATTGTGTTGCCCAAGAACGCAAAACATTGTCAGTCATCGTTGAGAGCTCGAACCTGGACAGCTCAATCCAAACTCGAGTGCGCTAACCATAAGCCGCTGCACCTCCCTTGTGCTTAACTAAACTCTTGTGTAAACCAAGTCATTATACGAATCTACTTACCCTGAACAATAACGAAGAAAACAGCAAGGGCGGCTATCAAACCAGTTGGAAGAGCAGCTCTAAGATATTTCCAGTACACCCACCACTTGATGGTCCCAACCATTCTGTCTTCGTCTTCTTCTTCGAGATCCATTCTTTCACCCTGTTTTTCAACATTAAGCGCTTTACCTGTTTCAAGCCTGCACACTTCTTCTCCGCAGTGTTGCACCTGATCCCGTCTCTTGTCATTGACCTGATATTCTGTCCCTCTAATTTTCTTTTCTCTCTCCAATCCATCATATGTACCCTCGTACACAACCAAGCCTTTCTCTAGCATGATAACGTAATTAGTCTGTTTCAGAAATTGTAACTGGTGAGTGACCAGAATACGTATTCGTTTGTCTAAGAACTCTTTGACGCATCTGTCAAACAAATGTTTACCGACTTTGGCATCCACTGCACTGAGTGGATCATCCAATAAGTAGATGTCGGCATCTGAGTAAATTGCGCGTGCCAAACTAACTCGTGCACGCTGACCACCACTGAGGATCACTCCACGTTGTCCAATCTCAGTTAAGTCACCTTTTGGGAAACGTGTTATATCAACTGCCAGGTCGCATGCTTGAATAATTTCAAGGTACTTGTGTTCAACAAAAGTCTTCCCGAATAGAATGTTCTCTCGCATTGTTCCAGAAAATACCCAAGGTGTCTGGGAGACGTAAGCAATTTTCCCGATGCAGGAGGTTTGACCAGCTGACATTGGAAGTTCCTCTAGGATGCTCATCAATAAAGATGTTTTGCCACTTCCAACAGGTCCTGTTACTCCCACAAGCTGTCCACTGGTAGCTTTCAGTGAGACGTTTTTTAAGGTGGGACGTTCCAAACGCTGGTCCCAAGAACACGAGATGCACTCGAGGACAATCTGGAATGGGGTGTGCTGAGGTGTTCCTTCCAATTTACGAGCACTTATCAAAACCGGTTTGCTAGACCTAAAGTTCTCAATTCTAACAGAACGATCTCTATATTTTCTGCTTCTAAAATGAACCTTGAGCTTTTGTTGATGATGCTTTTGGCTTGTTGATATTGAATCAATAGATTCGGTTTCGAGAAACCGCTGCATCCTGTTGCAAGCAGTTTTTGCATCTGCGATAATGCGGAGAGATTCTGCAATATACAGGGTCACAGTTAATTTAATGTTAGCCAAGGCTGAAAGCAATGTAAAAACTTGAAATGGTGTCAAAGGTATTCCTGTGAGAACAAGAGCCGTGACTGAAATGAGGCCTGCAATAGCAGAGCTAGTGAAGAACAATGCGTAGATACTGGCAATGATGAATCCTCTGAAACGGATGAAAGAGATTTCTTTCCTGGAACAGAAGTTAAGCAAAGCATGGTTTTATTACAAAAAGCTCTGAGACAATAAAAGCCATTAATAAAATCTTGTTTAACAGGTAGAAGACCGTTCAAAAACAGTGAAATCCCATATTTTATGATGATATTGCCATAACATAATACGTAGCAAGACTATGAACAATATTTAGAGGGATATTTTAAGGGATATAAAGCTGAATTCGTGACAAACTATTTCAGATTTGGAATCAGGAGTCTAGATAATTGACAATGAGATGAGAGGCCCGTTATGTGATAGCATTTTTGTTATTGTAGTCGTTGTAAGACTGGCTAGTAATCTACGACATATTTCCTTTGACTCGCCAGCCAATCCCATCACACTCAAATTAATATGACTAAAATATAAACTAATTTTCTGTACTCATAGCGCAATGAATGTTTTTTAAAAAGTGGAATATTTCGACCTTCAACTCAACCGAACTTCTTCAGCCACAATAAAACTTAACATGAATGATTCCATTATGATAAAAGAGCAGGAAGACAATATTTTTGATTGCAAATACGGTTATCAACCGTGTAGTACGGTTTTCATTGATCAGAACACGCGCAGTAGCTCGGTTATTTTATAAGCTATTCTATAGTTACTCACTCACTCGCTCTTCTAAGTCTAAGTACACCAACCACCATAATGGATCGCGGACACCAACCTTCTTATTTTTGCAACCAGCGCTCTGAAGTTCCATTCCCAGGCGTACATCTTCATAGCTCGCATTCCCTTAATAATCTCTTCAATTAACTGCAATCGTTTATCGATTAGTTCTGCAGCGTTTCTGCGCAACTGCCCAGCTTTTTTAGCTGCAACCGATCCATAGGCAGATACAATAACAAGGAAAGAGGTTCCAATCAACCCTTGCCAGGAGCCTACCATCCAAACAATTGCCAAGGAGATTGCGATGTCTAGTGTAGAAAACGAAACGAGCAGAAGTGGAAGGCCTACTAGTTCTATGGCTTTAGCGTCGTTGGAGACAATATTTATAATATTTCCTTGCACCACGTTTTCTAATGTTCGTCGATTCAGAGTAAGAAACTAAAAGATTAAAGAAGACCAGAACATAAAATTACGTCATAAAATTGTCTTATAACAAACCTCAAAATTAAAATAACCCCAAAGTGACTAACTTACATTGTTTGCTATGCAATGCTTCCGAATATCAGCCAAATCGAGATCAAAAGCACAGGAAGGAGGACGAACGAGAGGAAGAAATAAGTGGTAAAAGAAAAGAAAAACGAAGGTGGAGGGAAATTGTGAGAGCGATATGATAAAGGAAGAAGGGGGGGTAAAATGGAGAAAGAAGCAGGAGAATGAGTCGGAGGATTGAGAAAGAGTGCGGACAGGGAGTAGAGAGCACGAGGAGGCAGGAGAAGGAGGATGAAAAAGAATGAGAATGAAGGGAAAGGACAAAGAGGAAGAGAAGGAGGGAAAGATATGATAGTAGAAATTAGACAGAGAATGAAGTAGGAGATGGAGCAGGTAGAAGGAATTGGTGGAAGGAGAAAGTTAGAGGAGAACTTGAAAAGGAAGCGGAGGAGGAGGAAGATGAGGAGGACAGCAGAGCAGAAGTGGGCGCAGCGAAACCTAGTGGAGGCCACCATGGTGTAAATGAGAAATAACTTACCTTTTTATAAACAAAACCAATTACTGCAACCTTTAGACGAATCGCCATCACTTCCACCTGAAATACCCAGTGACTGCCGCACATCATCCTTACACTGGAAGTTAAAGCAATGCCAATGACAAAGGCTAGTGTTGTCGAGTAATATATCCTTGAAGCTGTTGAAATGCTTCTCAGGAAAAACCACAAAATCAAAGGCAAAGAGTTATTTGACAGTGAGTAGAATATCCTAATCAATAATACTGTCATATAGTCTCTACAGGGAATAACTCTCATCATGGCCCTCCACAGGCGAGGCTTTGTTCGGTTCTGTTCGGAAGCTCTTTCCTCTGCCAGCCATTCCCTCTCCAAGTCAGCCACCAACCTTTCTGCTTGATTGGACATTCCCACTGGAAACAAGTGCTTCTCTTCCAATGGCTGTTTGCTCCCGTGTTTAAGAACATTGTTTATCCGGGAAAAGGTCAGCAGCGAGAGAAAACCTGCCTTCTCTCTTGGATTCTGCAAAGGGGTAACCTCCATTACTCACTCTTTCTGGCCCAGTGCAGAAGCCTGTTCGTGTGAAAAGACCAAAAAATGATGCATAAGGTAAAGACAATACTCTACCTAAGATTGCATGTTTCGATTGGAAACCTTCTTTCACTCAACCAAGAGGAATGTCAGCAACAACAAGACACTCGCCTTGTATTTTACTGGGATTATTGTTTGAAGTATTTTCTATTATTTACTTTCACGTGACCGTCACAGAAATCACCTTTCGAAGACAAGGGTTTTTGTCATGTCGATTCGTTGGCAAAAATGGAAAAATGTAGTAGCTTATGTGTAGTACACAGACTGAAAATTAACCTAAATGTACTGTCATGCTTACACTATATTCAGTTACCAGTTGATAACACTTATCAACAAGAATGGTAAACCCTTAAAACCTCTAAGAGCAGCTGTACTTTAATATAAATTATACCTCGCCCAGAATGAGGCCTTAATGGCACTAGTTACAAAAATTTTGGTTTACGTTCGATCGGTCAATAAGTGTTGTGTAAACGAAATGTTTTCTTTTCGCTGCCCCAAATCGGCCAAAATCGATCGAAAATGAGCGTCACATTCAGAGGCTCGTAAACTCGAAAGTAAAGATTGTCATTAAAAACTACACATACGTGGTAATTTTACACTTTTCTTGTGCATTTAGAGCTAAATAGAAGCAATTTTATTTGGAATCAGGAGTCTAGGTAATTGATAATGAGATGAGAGGTCCGTTATGTGATAGCATTTTTAAGCGATGAGGTATTGTGTGACGTCATCGCTTTATGCTGGCATGCATGCATTCGTTTTGATGGTGATTTCGCATAGTTTGTCGCGCTTATGTCCGTGCACTTATGTCGCGCACGATTTATCCCCCTGTGGAAACGAAATGTAGTCCTTTGCTGTTTGTAGGATCAGCGGAGTGCTTTTAATTGGGTCATAATATTAAATGGGACAATTTTGATATCTTGGCAACTGGTAGGTCAGATATACATTGTAAAATTAAGGAAACATTGTTAATTCGTGATTTAAAGCCAGCCTTGAATGAAAACGTTGGCAGTGAAAAACTTTTTCTTTACTAACATTTTGTATTGTTATTATTATTATGGTAATTTTTTTTTTCTCTCCCGCAGACTCATCTGTTTGTTATTAACTATTAGTCTTGTTACATATTATTAGATACCAGTCTTTTTCTTTTTCTTCGCGTTTAAATTTCGATTGTAATCTAGTTAACGGTCACTTCTTAAGATGTATGTTGTACATACGAAACGTCAAGGAAATTAACTTTGTTTAACATGCGTTTTGGTTCCATGTTTATCACCGCGGTTTGTGTTTTGTTTCTTCTAAAGCTACGATGGCCAAGGAAAAAGAGTGTTTACGATTTGATGAACCTTTGTTCGGCCCGACTTGTCCTTCCAAACGAGGAATTTCAGGATATCCCCAGGGAGAGAGACTTGGGAGTGGGTAAAAATGCCAGAAACTTAACCAACCCCCGGTGATTGGAGGACTTCTTTTTCTCATAGGGTTTGCTGGGCCTGATCTTCTTAAGTTCCGAAATGCGATCTTCAATATCCTTAAGGTCGACTTTCACCAGGTCTCGAGCATTATCTACAGCAATTGGTTCCCTTCTAAATCCACATCTCTGACAAAAGTTAAATAAGTCATCGTTGAGATAGGCGCATTGTGGACATGGGGCAGCTGATCTCCAAATTCTGGGTCGTCTGGACTGAGAAAGAAAAACGGGTAATAATTCCTACTTTGCACCTGCTACTTTGAAGGAAAAAAGGTCCCATGGGAGAGGAAGTAGCAGAACTTGCTTTAGGTGAAGGAAAAAGGAGAATTCCCAAATCCCCTTTGCTTCCCCGTTGTAAACGGGAGTGGGCACGAGAGATCAGAATAGGCCACCAAAATGAAAGTGGGCAGAGCTTGGGAACGACGATGGTGAAACATAACTCAGATTAGAGCAGAAATCTCAGAGGTGGACCAACAAGTACAAATGGAGGAAATACGTAAGCACTCTCGGCTGTGGAAATGGTCTGGGCAAAGATATTCGTAACCCTGCGATGGACTAGCATCCCATCCAGGGGGGAGTAGAAATACTCCTAGTCGCTTCATGCTACAGAAACCGGGATAAGCTCCGGCCTGGTGGGCCACTTGGCTCGTATGCAGACTTTACCATGCAACCCAGATACGACAGGACAGGTTGATTCGTGAGTGTGCTGATATTATCTCACGCCCGTTATGCGATCTGTGTTCGAGAGGATTGTGTACGATCAGTTATACAACTTCTTAAATAGTGAAGAAATCATCTCTAAACACCAATCTGGTTTCAGGTCTTTACACTCAACTGTTACTGCTCTTCTTGAGGCCACTGACAGCTGGGCGTTTTAATATCGGTCGTGGCTAAGTCGATGGTATAGTGTTCCTGGACTTAAAAAAGGCATTCCGATATTGTTGATCATGAGATATTACTAACTAAAATGAATCGGTATGGCATTCAAGGGAAAACTCTTGATTGGTTCAAATCGTATTTGACGCATCGCACACAACGGTGCTCAGTTGACGGTTATCTCTCTGACTTCACCACTCTTAAATGTGGTGTGTCACAGGGAACGATCCTTGGCCCTCTTTTATTTCTAATTTATATTAACGATTTGCTTAACTGTTTATCGTTCAGCGTACCTAGAATGCATGCTGATGACACCCACATTACCTATGTTGGTTCTGATTTACATTTGATCCAGTCTAATCTATCTCACGACCTTGAAAAGCTACGCAAATGGCTAGTGTCTAACAAACTTACCTTGAACGCTACAAAAACTGAATTTATGCCGTGCTGATCGGCTCCAGACAAAGATTAAGTACTCTATCTGATACACTCGAACTTTCCATTGATAATGTTCCGATTGAACAAGTTTCCTATGTGAAATCCCTTGGAACACATTCGATGAAAATTAAACGTGGCATTCCCACATTGATAAACTGTGTAAAAAGATCGCTTTCGCTGTTGGAGCCATAATTATAAAGCGAGTTAAGCCATTTGTGCCTCAATCCACCCTACTCAATATTTACAACTCACTAGTTCAACCTCATTTTGATTACTGCAGCCTTGTCTGGGGTAATTGTGGCAAAACATTATCTAAAAAGCTACAAAAACTACAGAACCGTGCTGCACGTGTTATAACTTCATCAAACTATGACTTAGATGTCGATTCCTTATTTCACAAACTCAGCTGGAAAGACTTGAAATCTCAACGTCAAATTCAGAACTCCTTAATGGTTTTCGAGTTTTAAACGGTCTTGTTCTAGAATATCTCACGTCTAAATTTATAAAGCGAAATGAATCAAGCTATTCTCTGAGGGACTCGGTAAACAAACTTGTTGTCCCCTTTCCAAGAACTAACTACATTAAAAATAGTTTTAGTTAAAGCGGCGCTACCCTTTGGAACAGCTTACCCTGTAACATTAGAAAGTCTGGTTCATTGGACAAATTTAAACGCCTTCTCTACCATAATTTTTAAACACGGCATTCATGGAAACCAGGATTTTTCTTAAGTGGCGTATTAATGACGCTTAGAAACATTGACCACTGATTATCTTGGAGCAGAAGCTCATAGGTCATGAGCTCCTGCCTGAAGTTTACCTTGCTGATATTTTGAGATGTGCCCACAGAAGTCGCCTCTCGAGTTTGCATAATTTCAAAACTTTGCATTTCTTTTTACAAACAAAAGCAACTTAACGTAATTCAAATTACATGTCTTTGTTTTTATTGGTTAACAAGAGCTGTGTGGCCCGACTGAACTTGTTGCGTGCGTGTAGCGTGACATGCACCACTGTGCCAAATAACCAAGGAATACAGTGGAACCCAGTTAACACGGACGCCGTGCCAATTACAATTACATATAAAAGATTTTTAAAAGAGATTGCATTCTCAAGGGGTTATTCACCTGATTTAAGCCCCTTTTGTATTTTTTGTTTCTTTCTTCTCCAAGCCATTTAAAGGCCCCGTCCACACTACGCCGGAGAAATTTGAAAACGCAGCTTTCTTTCCACGTTTAGGCCTACCGTCCACACTAATCCGTCACGAAAACGCAGCTTTATTTCTACGGTTAGGCCTACCGTCCACACTAATCCGTCACGAAAACGCAGCTTTATTTCTACGGTTAGGCCTACCGTCCACACTAATCCGTCACGAAAACGCAGCTTTATTTCTACGGTTAGGCCTACCGTCCACACTAATCCGTCACGAAAACGCAGCTTTATTTCTACGGTTAGGCCTACCGTCCACACTAATCCGTCACGAAAACGCAGCTTTATTTCTACGGTTAGGCCTACCGTCCACACTAATCCGTCACGAAAACGGAGGTTTCCGAAAACGCTCTTCAAGCCGGAGGAATTGGAAAACGCCGGTTTCAAATCGACACGGCTACATCCTTTCGAAACCGTACCAAAAAGTAGACGGTTTCGAAACGTTAAAGAGAAAACGATCGATTTATACGTTTTCTCTGCTGTTCACGTCATGGCCGCGACATGTTTTGTTACCAGAGATCGTGAGACGATTTTTCCTTGGAGCGTCGCCATTTCGTTTTGGTTCTTTAAGCTAACATGAGGCCGGCTAACAAACGAACACACTTTCTAAGAAATCACTGACCCAACCCAACGTTACTTTACTCACTTCTCTAGACGTTTTCATTTTTTACGTTTATATCTCCTCCGAATAAGAAATATTTTGTGTGAATGTTATTTATGACCCTTAGAAACATTGACCACTGAATATCTTGGAGCAGGAG